>NW_027114055.1:127821-186895 GCF_000696795.3 Halyomorpha halys
ATAAGAAAAATTAAAGGTTGTAAACAGTAAATGAAAAGGGTAATAGTAACAGATGGATAAGAGATAAAATAAGATAAGAAATATTAAAGAAAGTACAAATTAAGAGATGAAAAAAGAAAAGAATAAAATCAAATGATGAGACAGAATTCATACCTGTTTTGACGGAAGTCAAAGACAGACTGAGACGTTTGTATTGGGAGGAGTGGGGATAGCAGTTAGTACACCACAATAATGGAAATAATTTTAAAGTAAACATTGTAAAAAAAAAAATTAAATTAGGTAAACAAGGTAATATACATAATAGAGGTGGTGTCAAGTGTTTGTATTTTTTTTACCCCTCACGAAGCCCTGCAACGTGGGGTGAAACGTTGGCTTAATAAAAATAGTATAATTATTTACTATTTGAGTATTTTTGACCGCAGCCGGATCATATTCCATTCATAATAGTTATAAATTTTATTTGTATGCTATATGCCACTAACACCAAATAACAGTGCATGATTCTATCTAGATATATAAAAAATAAACATGCAATCACTTCAAATAAATAAATAAAAAAAAAAAAAAAAACCTTACCTTTGAGCGGAATATGCAAGACTAAAGGTATAACACCAAGTTTTTCTTTAAGGGTTTTCTCACATAGAATAAGATCACTATCAGGACGATCCATTTTATTAGCATAAACTAGACAAGGAAGTTTTTTATCATTTGCTTGCTTCCATACTGTAACAGTTTGTACTTCCACTCCTGTCAATAATTGATAAAACATCAGGAATTAAAAACTAAATAAATATGTTAAATTACAATGAACCAATTTGTCTCTAATGCCAAGGCAAAAAGAACTAAATGTATAAATTTCATTTCTTAAAAATAACAAAAAAAAAAAAAAAAGTTTATCTTAAAAACAAAATTAGTTTTTTTTTTATTGAGGATTTTCCACTCAAAAAGTTGGTTGTCTTAACCTACTTTTGTACGGCCTCCTTCCAGATCACCCTATTCAAGACCTATTTCTCTCTTTGCCCAAATACTCATCAAGGATGCTTCCAATTCATAATCTCACGTTTCCTTTGGTCAACCTCATCCTCTTCTACAACCTATTTTCCACAAGTGTACTTCCCTTTGTAACCGTTCTCCAGGTCTTCTTATAAATGTCTATTCTACTTAAAGTGATTTCTTCTTGAATGTTTTTTTTTTTTCAACTTCCATTTTTTCTCTTACTGCTACATTTCTTACTATATCCATTGTGGGATATTCCTGCCACTCATTGCCAAAAGTACATTTCTTTAGCCAGATGTTTTTTCTTTGATCACCTTTTATGGTTAAGCTTTCTGCTCTATACCTCATAGAGCTCAATATTGAACTTTATTTTATATTTCACATAGTTTTATAAATAATATTTATATTCCTTAATATTGAATTGAATATTGATATTACTTTTTTATCATCTAATACCCGTCATTTTATTTCCACGTCATAAGAATTATTTAATTTTATAATGGAGTCAAAATATTTAAAATGTTGAACTATTTTCAGCACCTTGTAACCTCTCATTTAGGATCCAGCTCTCTGGTCCATAAAGGTGTATCGGTAAGAAGACAGATTTGAACAGGTGGAGCTACACATCCTGCCCCACCTCTTTTTTTCCGATAACAGTATTGCAGATCGTATAGTAGATGGAATTGGCTTTCGATATTCTGCTTGAGACTTCTGAATCTACTTTTCCAGACCTATTGATTATTGTGCCCAGGTATATTCTCTCACCACCTCCATTACCTCTTCATTACAAACAATCCTGATATCCTCTTGAACTCTGCCGACTTGAAGTAATTTGCTTTTTAGGGGATTGATTGATCATTTCCTTCCTCTTCAATTCTTCATCCCATTCTATTACTGCCTGCTAAAGTTGCTCGGGAAAATCTGCAATAAGAACAAAGTCGTCCGCAAATAGGAGGAACAGTACAATGACAGGAGGTAGGTTCCATTGGCCCATGTACATTTGTGCTGTGCACCTTTTACAGATGGAGGCGATCTCATCCATATACACAATAAAGAGAAGGGGGCTTAGAGAATCACCCTGTTTCACTCCTTTTCCAATACTAAATACTAAATACCTAAATACTTCTAACTCCCTTCCATTCAGATGTACAACACCTTTTGGCTCTTGATAAGTCGATTTTATAGCCTTTAGAAGCATTATTGGGATGTTTTTCACCTTCAAATAGTCCCATATCTCCATGGTTCCAGGGAACCCAGTTGAGTGCTGCCTTTAGGTCTAAAAATGCAAGATAAATATTTCAATCTTGGTCTCAGGACTTCTCTATCACTTTTCTTAAGGTAAAGATGAAATCATTAGTTTGCCTGTTAAGCCTAAAAGCACTTAGTTCTTTTAATAGAATAAATTCTGGGACCATGTTGTCTTGGCCTGCTGCTTTTCCCATCTTCACTTTCGCAATAGCCTTCTCAACCTCCTCTTTTTCAATTGGATTGTTTCCTTCAAAAAGATTCTTCTTCCATCGAGAACATAACTTGCTTCCTGATTGCCTTCAAGTCTTGAGTACTACCTATGCAACATCTTCAGTACTTCTTTTTCCTCCGACACTAACTTTCCCCTCTCATTCTATATATTCCTTACTGAGCTTGATATTCTCTCTATGATCAGCATCAAGGGACAGACCAAACTTTCCTCTTTCTTTCTCTTCCTCTCTTACAGCCACTTTTACCTTGCTTCGTGCAAGTTTGTACTGTCCATAGTTGCTTCGCCTTCTTTCCATACAGAACAGTTACCACATGATCTTCTTTTCCTTTACAACAACTCTAAGTTTTTCATCCCAGCAATCCGAACGTTTCCTATTGACTGATACTTTCTTCACTCCACATATTTTAGTCGCTGATTCCAATATGGCTGCATTCAGAGTCCGCCAAAGTTCACCCAAGCCTTCATTAAAGTTTAGTTCATGCAGCCAATTCCTTAGCTCGTTCTTGTAATCCACTCTTTTTCTTGCATATTCTGCAGCTGTTTTATTTTGATCCTTTCATATGCTTTTGGCTGAGGATGTTTCGTAAAGGGAATTCTGCTATCCATCAATCAATGTGATCACTCCCAATTTCCGCTCCTTGAATACTTTGATGTCTGTGAATAATCTTCTAACTTCCTAGATATACCGAAAGTAGTCAATCACACTACTTTGGTTTCTTTCCAATGCTGAAAAGCTTACCTTATGGACCACTTAATGCAGATAGAAGGAATTGCCTATGATAAGATCATCGTCTAAACAAAATTCTATTAGTCGCCTTCCATTGTTGTCATTATTCATTCGCCTCCGTGGGGGCCCATGCATCCATAGGTTCTTGTGTGGTCACATCCAGTTCTTACATTTAGATCTCCCATTATATTAACATTACAACTTTTTTCTATTACGCGTGTCAGGTTATAGTAGAATTGTTCCACTTCCATCACACATAAGTCTTCTGTTGGAACATAAACTTGAACTAGTGTTACTTTTTCCAATGAGAGAATGATATTGGCAGATATTATCCTAGAGTTTACTGCTCCCCAATCCTGAACTTCCGGAAAAATGTCATCCTTAAAAATCAATCCAACACCTTCCTTTGCTCTGTTACCTGGTGGAACTTTCCATGTACAGAATCTGATCTCCTTTAACATGCTAGGTTGTTTCCATAAATACTGTCCATATCTGAGGCTGATCACAGAATTTCTTCGAATCTCTAGTACTTCTCTATGGATGATTGGCCCAGCATAGGAGGCCCTGTTACCTCAAGGCAACTGGTAGCCAAATATACTCCAGGCATTGAGTCTTCTCAGGGGAGGTGATCCTAAGGTGTGTACTGTAATTGTCCTTAATATCGGTGTACATGTATAGTGTACTGTTCTGTTGTGTAGTGGTGTACTGTGTATTGAACTCAGAATACTGGGGGTTCATTAATCCCCACTAGTAGAGCACAACTACTAGCCCTTGTGGGAGGTTCTATATTTTCATTTATCAAATTATTGAAGCGATTATTCCATTCAGTGAAGTTAAAGAGAGTGATTTATGACTTATGTGTTACCTGGAACCTCACACTCTTTAGTGCAGCCCAGGCAGTTGCTGATATTTTTATAGCCCAATTGACAATTTCCATTTTTACAAAGGTTGTTCCATTCTTCATTTCGAGCAAGTCTTACTTATTTTAACACTGACTTTTTCATATTTTTATAAATGGCTAATGTGTTATAATCCTTTTTATTTAATCATTAGAGGAATGCTTATTTTTTATCAGTTCAAGAACGCTATTAGTCATCTAATTACTTCTTTTCTTTTTTCTATCTTTTTTAGACCCTAATAGTTCTATAATTATCCTAATGTATTTTAAATGTTTATATAAGAACAAGAATTTTTGATGACACAACTAGAGTACATAAAGTGCCGGGGAACACCACAAAGATTAACCCTAATTAATAAATTGTTCCCATAATTAAACATTCTTAAGTGTTATAAAGCAAGAAAGTTTTAAACTAATAGATGATTATTGCTACTGAACCCCCAATGACCATAAGATAAAGCAGGGGGAAAAATAAGATAAAACTATCAACCATGAGGAAATCGTAAAAAAAAAAAAAAAAAAAATTTAATAATAAACATGACTTATACGAGAAGATGGCTGGGGGTTGAGGTCAAAATATAACACAAATAAGTTTAAATAACTTATTTAATCATGCCAATGTTTCGGCCAGAATTTCTAGCCTTCGTCAGGGCCAAGAACAGAACAAGATAACAACCAATGAACACAGAAAATATAAACAGAATGACATAAAGTAAATAATTGTACAAAATAGAATTGATAAAACTAAAGTGGTGAAAGAAGTGGAAAATAAAATGTATATATAGGTAATTGAATAAGTAGGTAAAATAACATAATTAAGGAAATAGAATAAAAATTTGAAGTTATATAATGCAAAGAAATATGAATATTTTAGTTTATAAATAATTTAAAAATTAAAATTATGGAAAGAAAAAATAAAATTGAGAGAAAGAAAATATATGAAACAAATGAAATATGTAACTATAATATTAGATAAAGAAGCAAAATATGAAGTTAAGTTTAACGAAAGAAGTGAATAGAAAAAAAAATTGAAAACAACAATAATAATACATGGTGAACATAACTAATAATGTGGGTAAGGAAAATTAAGAAAAGGAGGGGGGGGGGATAACATAAAGATAGGGAAAAAAAAAGAGAATAAAACATAAAACGAACCTATTAGCTTGAAAACTTACCGGCAAGTGAGTTCTGCCCCACAAACGGCTAGATTCAGAATTTTTTATTTATTTATTGCTATTTACAACTGTACATTATAATAAATTTAGTAAATTTGATCTCAGTTAAATCGGAGTGTTACAGGCGTGTAGAGAAACTACCCATTGGTAGCATTCTAATGACGTTTTACATTAGCAGGTCTCGTGGCCATCTTCTTTTCAGCCACCTCGGAGGATTGTCAGGAATGGAAGAGGAAGCAAGGTTAGAAACTAGTGGGTTTGGGTAGTTAGTGAGTTTGTAATAGAAGGAGTGATATCTGGTTCGGGTTAGATCAGTTACATATGGAACATTAAGATCTTTATGTATGATTTTATTTCAGACTTAGAATTAAAAAATACATTATGGAGATGACAAAGTGTTTTTTAGAGAAAACTTTACAGGTGGGTAAAAAATAAAAAGTGGAAAATATTTAAAATATTTAGAAAATATAACTTCAATTTTTTATTTTATTTCCTTAATTATGTTATTTTACCTACTTATTCAATTACCTATATATACATTTTATTTTCCACTTCTTTCATCACTTCAATTTTATTAATTCTATTCTGTACAATTATTTACCTTATGTCATTCTGTTTATATTTTCTGTATTCATTGGTTGTTATCTTATTCTTTTTGTAGCCCTGATGAAGGCTAGAAATTCTGGCCAAAATGTTGGTACGATTAAATAAGTTATTTAAACTTATTTGCGTTATATTTTGACCGCACCCACCAAACATCTTCTCGTGTAATAATAAACCTACATGCAGGTTCATTCAAGATAATATCAACAGTTCTTGCCTTAAAACATCCATCCAATGAGTTCAATTAAAACTTAAATAATCCAGATAGGAAGCAACACAAAGTACCTGTCTACATTTCTAGTCGATGCCTAGGACCCATTTTATTCACTAAGAAGCTCAATTATATTTACTGGGTACAGGTCATACAATTTGGTATTGTTAAGTCGTTTAAATTCTTAAGTCATCTCTTTTTGGTACAAATAATCTACACAATACTTTTTGTTTCAAATATTTTAAGACACTATTCTTTCCTTTAAGAAAGCAGCCATGTTTTGCATTCATAACAAATAAGTTTTAGGAAAAAAGGAACAAAACAAGTAATCCTGTAACAGCGAAATAACAAGTATTACTCCTCTTTATTTCATCTTAAATTTCAGTATTTATTTTAAGACCAAATTCTTTATAGACTTTTATCAATGTTGCAGTATTTACTTCAGTAGTTTCAGCATCTTCACATAACTGAACCAATATATTAGCATACCTAAGCACAGGTATTTTACAACCAAGTGTTGAACCTTTCTAGGTATGAGTTACCTTTCTAATAATTTTTTATGGACTAATTTTCAATATTAAATTTTAAAAAATCTGAGGAATAGAATCTTAATGTTTTAAACCTCAATAGACTCCTAATTTTCTCAGAATAAATCTATCAATACAAACTTTCTTAAATATTTTGGAGAGAGAAAATATTTAATCTCATAAAAAACAACTTTAAGGAGCAATAGAGAAAAAAAGAGGTGATAGGAGGTACTATACAAACCAAAATTCTCCAGCCAACCCAGGTGTAGTATAAATTATGAATTCAAGGAGCACTTTTTTATATTTCATGGTATAATAATAATAAGTCTTTATTTATATATGAATGCAAAAACTAAATTATTCTTGGGAAAAAAATTAAAGAAAAAAAAATTAATATATATTTTGAATACATATTCTGTGTGGGAGAGTCTTTTTAGTGGAGACTAGCTGTTAAAGCCCTAAAGTTCAATTTCTTTTTTTAATTATTTACATTTTACTTCCAACTGGTTTATATATTTTTTTAACAATTATAAGTTTATTTTTTATTTATTTTACCCACACGTTGTTTTGTATTTTTAAATTTATGTTTAATTTATTACGTAAATAGGGAGGTTTGTTGTGGTACGGGAGTATAAATACATCGCTGCAATACAGCATTTCTACAACATTCGAGTTGCAATGGGATTACGGACTGATAAGGCAGTCAGGAGTCTGCAGTTAGAATTAGGAGGCATCCACCGGCTCACCACGGCTTTGAGATCGCTAGATTTTTGGGGTACGTTTCAGGACACTCGCCCACCCAATTTTCAACTGAGCTTCATCATCAACATCTGGATTACGGCGGATATATATATCATCGGCGGAAGAGATATCATACTTATTGATATGCACATTTTTTGAAAAATGATTTTTTTTTTCTTCTCTTTCATCGAGCTTCATTTTTTTTGTTTCCTTATTTTTTTTTCTCACCTACTAAAGTCATTTGTATAAAGAAAATTCTTTTAGTTTCTATATATATCCGAATACTTTTTTATTTCACAATTAACTCTTTTATTTTTGTAACAGAAAACGATTAATTTTTTTAGAAGGTTATTTTTTTTATTATTTAATTTTCTTCATTATTTAGATTTTTTTAATATTCATTTCAGGTCCTCCATCTTTTATTTTTTAACCCGAACCAGCGAACATTTTAACTCGGGGGAAGAGGTTGGTTTTTCATTCACGAAACACCCCTCTCACCAGCACTAGCGGAGTTGCTGGCATTTACTTTTCCACAATTCCCTATCTCGAGCATGCCTTATCCATAATGAACCGCCACACTGTTTTGTTATTTTGTCAGTCCAGCGCTTGTGTTGTCGTCCCCTTCGTCTCTTCCTGTCCAGGGGGGATCATTGATGCGTCGAATGGGATGATTCGCCTGAACCAACTGTTCATTTAATCAGCATTTGTAATCGACACAAAGACGTTCGCCACCATCTTGTTTGGGTACTACGACTAAAGGAGAGCCCCAATCTGTCGTAGGGACTGGTGAAATGATCCCGTCTGCCATCAGAGCATCTAATTCCTTGTCAACTCAGTCTCTTAAGGCATATGGAATGCTGCGTTCCTTGGTGAAAACTGGCTTGACTCCTTCCCTGAGTTGAAGATTGACTTGGAATCCTGGAATACAACCAACTTTTTCTTCAAAGATTGGCGAGTAATTTGAAATTATTTCTTTAATTGATTGGAATGCATTGATATTGGAACCTAGAATTTGGTGTCTCTGCTCTGTATCCAGTTGTTGAAGTTCGATACCTAGACTCCGAATCCATTGACATTCTAGTAACGCGTCATTTCTGGCTGGCACGATGTGTAATTCGCCCAGAATCTCTCTTCCGTTATATGCGACCGTCACGACAATTTTTCTTTTGGGCTGGATGATGTTTCCCGAATATGATCGGAAAGCAATATTTGATGCTTGCAAAAGAATATTCAAATTCAGCTGTTGGAACTCAGGTTCGGACAGAAGCGAATATTTAGCCCCAGAATCGACTTCAAACTTTTGAAGCTTGCCATTGAGTTGGACTCCAATTATGTATTTGTCACTCTCAGCCATTTCAAACAAGTCGACGATGGGAATGATCTTGTTGAGAACATAAGTGGGGCCATATGCGTCTTGAGATAAAGGCATTGCCTTCAGTGTTGGTAGTGCTCGAATCAGTTTTCTTTCTTGATTCTCGAATTAGAGTTGAAACGCAGACTTTTGCACGATGTCCAATTTTTGAACAAGACCTACATTTCAATTTTTCTTTATCCACTCTGCAGTCTTGTATTCTGTGATTGCTTCGCCCACATCTAATGCAGAGGTTGTCTATGCCTAGAGCTCGATAGTCGGGATGATAATTTCTCTTTTGAGGTAATCTTGAATTTGTACGATTCCTCAAACTATTTCTAGAACAAATTTTTGAAAAACTGTTGATTTTATTTGTGTCGCTCATTTGTTCATTAAAGTTATGATGGCTGGTATTTGGGTGTTAGTTAAGTTCTCTGCTTTCAATCTTAGCAGCTTCAAGAGCAACGGCTTTTTCTAAAATTTTATCGAATGTTGTAGGATTAGACTCTAAAATTTGCCCACGTAGCCAATTATCGCATAAACCATGAATGAACAGAGCTCTCAGAAAAATTTCAGAAACAGATATAATTTGTTTGCAGTTATCAGCTGTACATATTATGGATAGTTCGCATTCCGCTAAGTCTTGTAGCATTTTGAAAAATATTCTGAAATTGTTTCACTATCTCTTTGAAAAATATTTAGAAAATAGTGCTGGGCTACTACTACACTTTGTTTTGGAATAAGCATTTTTTTAAATGCATCAATGAGTTCATCATGTGATGACTCTTAACTGGTTTTTCTGGACCCAAAAATGCTGCCAATTTATTGTAATGCACAGATCCAACACTAACACATAGAAGCTGTGCAATCTGGGTTTTATCTTTAACACCTTTCATTGTATAATAATTTTCAAATCGTTCAAGACAGGAAAATTTTTCTTTATAAGGAAAAAAATTTTCAAATGGTGGAATGCTCGAAAAATTAACTGAACCCGTACCTGTTGCTATGGAAGGCTGAAGTTTTGAAGCTATTTCATCAATCATAGCTTTTTGTGCTTCTTGAATTGCAGCAAGAAGTAATTTAAATTGCTAAGTATTCATTGTAAACAAAAATTGTAATTCTAAAAAAAAGTTTAAGAAAGTCACTGGAAACTGAGATTTGAAAATTATAAAAAAAAATCACTGGAAACTGAAATTTGAAAATAAAGACAGTCACTGGAAACTGAGAATTGAAAATTAATAAAAAAAAAACACTTTCTGTTCACCTAAAATGATCTTGTTAATAACTGGAAAATTAATGATAACCATTAGAATACATCACTTGTTTTATTGCAATATTTACATTAACTGGATTAGGGAGGTTAACAGGTACTCAGTGTTGCCACAAAAATCTTATGGCGTCAGTAACCTACAAAGACTTTTGTTTTTTAACCCGAACCAGCGAACATTTTACCCCAAGGAAGAGGTCCGTTTTTCATCCACGAAACACTCCTCGCCCTAATATTATTTTGGTCTCGTCTGGACCAGATCATATTAATTCACTTTTTTTTTTTCATCCGTTGTTGTTTTTGGTTTATTTTAAATAGAATTGCCTTCCAAAAGCCATAATTAAAATGATGAACATGAGGCTAGATTCATTGATTTAGAGGAACAGTTGGGTGATTTCGCCAAAGATATAATGGTGACCAGACCACCTCTATGGGCTTAGTTTAAGCACAGACCTGAGAGGTCCCTTATTGCACATTGATGCTGCTTTCGAACATTTCGAAAACTCATTTTTAGAAGGAAGTTCTCTTGCGCGAAAGCAAGCATGGGAAACGCTTACAAAAAATATGATAGGGAAAGGATCCAAGCCACCTTCTACTAAACAAAAATTTTTAATTTTAAACCTTTAAATTAACCTTGGGTGAAGGGCGATCTTTCCAATTTAGAAACGTTCTCGGTGGTGGTAGGAGAAAGTGCCTCAGTACTTCTCAAGCTTGGTTTGAACGATCTCCCGGGGTTTATATTAAGCACTTTGGGGCTCCGGTTGTTAGATGGAAAATCTAGAGAGGATTTCGAGAGGGAATACAGGTCCCTCTCGAAATCCTGAACTTCTGACTTGGGAGGAGTTCTCGGCATTTTATCCAACGACAGGCAGTCAAATTACAATCGGAGGCCCTTCTTACGAGTACTACTCCAGATCAAAAGCTAAAATTGGGTACAGCGAATGCTCTAGGCAATAGTGAACTCCACTAAATGCCCCATGTGTAATAAATCCCACCGCATTTACGATTGCCAAAGTTTTAAAACGCTCACCCCACAACAATGATGCGACCACATTAGAGGGTTAAATTGCTGTATTAATTGTTCGTTGTCTAGTCACTTATCGAACCAGTGCTAGTGCTCCTCTAAGGCGTCCTGCTGACATTATGGTAAACTACATCATTCGCTCCTTATTTTTTTTTTTTTTTTTCCTCCTCCGAATCCGAACCTCCTCACCCTAACAATCCATCTCGTTTTCATTTATGGCCGATAATTGCACAAGATTCCGTTAACGACTCGAACACCACACACGCTTCTGCTAACCCCTCGGCAGCCATTTCTAACGTATCTGATTCTACTTGCTCTTAAGACACTATTATATCTGTGTCGGCTATGGGTTGGATAAATGTTTTACTCAGCACCGCGTTGGCAAGAGCTCGCGATTATCGGAATTGTTGGCACGATTTGCGAATCGTCGGTCCATTTTTAAAGGCGGAATGCGCTCACAAGTTAAACTTGCCACTCACGTGAAACACAAATCAATTGGTTGCTTTCAAAAACTAGATCATCCCTAGCGTCAAATTTGAAGCACCTTGCGTCATAGCTCCCCAACATGATTCAAGCCCGAACTAAACATCGTGTCTTCGACATTTCGTTCCCAAGACCTGGTTGATCCACACTTTTAAAAGTTGCGACCTGTCGATTTCCTTTTAGGAGCCGACGTGTTTGCCGATATCCTGCGTATGGGTAATTTTAGGATTCGAAGATTCGTTCTAGCTCTGCTATAAAAATATTTGGTGATAAGGAATCTCCCTGCCTGACTCCTTTTCTTATAGGGAATATTTTTCCTCTTGTTTCCATTTCTACGTATCCTTTATTGTCTACATACATGTTTTCTATTACTTTTATATACCCTTTATCCACTCCTCTGCGTTCCTGTCGAATGCTTTTTTGAAATCAATGAATCCCAGATGAAGTTTTAAGTTATATTCGTTCGCTTTTTCTATCAGCCGGTTAATTGTGAACAAATGATCAATCAGTCTCCCATCACGAATAGAATGTTCTTAGAGGCAACTTTCAATTGATCTACCGTTGTTTGCAATTTTTCAAAAAAATTTTCCTTGTCTTGAATTATTGAAGAAGTTGTCGAGGTGTAAATCTGGACAAGTAATTACCTCTTATCCTTACCTACATCTATCATTAGTACAGCTATTCTAGAGTTGACCTCTTGGAAATCGATTACTTTTTGTACAAGTTTTTCACTTACCAGGAAATCCACACCAGCTAATCCTTTGGGTGAGTGAGAATAAGTGAGCATCAA
The DNA here is from genome assembly GCF_000696795.3 of Halyomorpha halys. NCBI lineage: Eukaryota > Metazoa > Arthropoda > Insecta > Hemiptera > Pentatomidae > Halyomorpha > Halyomorpha halys. The sequence continues at coordinate 140,095 of NW_027114055.1, forward strand.
TCCGTCCTTCATTTCACAAATAGTTTTGAATCTTAGCCTTGTTTCTGCGAGATAGATGATATCCCATTTTATTTAAGCTAATGCCAGTTTAAATTCCGCTACCCGGTCTTCTTCCAGAAGAGTTCTAACGTTAACACTTCGCATACCTACAACACGGATCCGTGTATCATGCCTCTAGCGTATGGTACCCACGATCCGTAATCGCACACATCAACATACAAACGTGTCAGTCTATTGCGGGCACTGCTGGTGAGAGTTGTTTTTGCATTCGTTTTAAACGTATTTAGTAGTGGTATTTGAAAAACGTTTTTAGTTTTGTGTTTTTTCGCTCTTCAATTAAGGTTTATATTTTTCAACCATGAATATTGAAGCTGGTACATCAAAACGAAAGTCTGAACGCAAAAATGAAATAAATACCAAGTAAACAAGAGAAAACCTAGATAAAATGATTTATCCATCGATTCCGATGTGTTTGCTGAGATTTTAGAAATAAACAGCGACAAAAATTATTCACCACCTGATTCGAGAAGTGATAGCGATGAAGATTTAAGGTAAGTAATAATCCTAATTCGACGGCAAGATAGCTCCTGGTCTACAGACAGTTTAAAACTATACAGTTTACAGGACGTAATGCTCTATTGGAAATGCCTAAAACATCAAATCCAGTTAATTACTTTACTCTAATTGTTGATGATCCTTTTATAGAATTTATAGTAAAGGAAACCAATGAGTATGCGATAAAGGTGATGTGTCAACCAATAGTATAAGAATCAAGCAGAATAACAACATGGAGAGACCTCACTAAAGAGGAATTAAAAACATTCCTTGGTCTGCATTTACATACAGGAACAATTCAAATGAATAGACTCCATGATTATTGGAAAAAAACATCGGCTATTTAACTTACCTTCTTTTACAAGCTATATGTCAAGAAATAGGTTCTTGCTGATTCTTAGATGCCTTCATTTTAGTTTTAACAAAATTGAATCCGATCCTTTACATAAAGTGAGATCTATTATGGAACATTTTAACAATAAAATATCAACTATATATTCGCCAGGGAAAGAATTATCTTTGGATGAATCAATGGTTCTTTGGTGTGGAAGGTTGGTTATTCGCCAATATATCAAGGGCAAATGCTATAAATAAGGAATTAAGCTCTATATTCTCGCTGAACCTGATGGTGCAGTTATAAAATTTCAAATTTATGGTGGCTCAGGAGATGAGACTGGAGGAAAGTGACACACTACTAAAGTAGATTAAAAATTATTGGAAGAGAGGCTGGATCAGGGACATGCGGTCTACATGGACAATTCTTATAATCTTGCAGTGGAACTTTTAAATAAAAACACATACTGTACAGGTACATTAAATAAGTCGAGGACTCATACTCCATCTGACCTGGCCACTGTCAATCTAAAAAAAGGAGAAAACAAGTCCCTTTTTCTGAACGGTATCCACATAGGAAAATGGAAGGACAAATGTCAGATTTTATACATTTCAACAGAGTTTTACGATGAACTCCAACTGGTCACAAATTAAAGACAGTAAACTGTACTTAAGCTGAAGTGTATTATTAATTATAATAAATTCATGTCTGGAGCAGACTTACAAGATCAGATGCTATCATAACATCCATGCAATAGAAAAACTCTGAGATGGTACAATAATATTCACGTCTTACAACTGAGTATGGTGAATAGCCAGCACCTATTTAATAAGTTCAAAGGAACAATATTAAGTTTGTATGATTATAGACTGAAAATATTAGAAACTTTGCTCCTGGAGAAAAATATGGAGTGGGAGTGTTGTAAAAGACCTGAATAAGGTCATAGGCAGATAGAAAAGGAACAGGATGTTAAGATGAGGCAAGTAGTTTATTAGGAGAGTCAATGATGAATAAATCAAGCCAGGAGTCAGAAAACCGGGTGGGATTGTAAGGAACTACATAGAGGTTGAGGGAGTAGAGCAGATTTAACAGGTAGGTCTGGTCAGAGGTAGCGGACAAAAGGTTGTGTTGAAATCTCCAGATAAAGTAATATTAGGATAGGAAGGTATAAGGTTGTAAAGTGTTGTCTCAAATATTTCTTCATAGGGTACCTTAGGAGGGCGATAAATGACACCAAAGAGTGAGGTAGATAAAATGATGGAAATCTCGACAAAAAGATATTCCAGGTGGGAAGAATTGGAAGGTGGAGAGATTAGAATAATTTTAGATTTAAGACTGTCATGAATAAAGAGACCAACACCATCACCTGTTCGGTCAACTCTGTCATGACGGAGCAGGATATATTTGGGTAAGGACACTTGAGAGGACGTGTTGGAGAGTTTCAGCCAGGCTTCAGAGACAGCGATCAGGTGATGGAAGTTATGGAGGAAAAAATTATGGAATTCATCAATATGAGCTAGTAGTGACTGCGTTGACGTGACATGTTAAAAGAATATTAGTCATGGGGGATTAAGGAAGGATTGGTTAACAGAAAAGATGGGTTAAAATGGGATCATTACACCACATATTAATAATTTTCCTGTCGACGAAGTCCAGGTCTTCAGGCCCAAGCTTAATACCAAGGACCTCACCGATAGAGCAAACGATGCCCACAGTAATGTTTCCTGATTTATTAGAGACACCCCTTATTTCTATAGTGTTGCTTAGATTATCCTGCTCAACACGATTTAGTTTAGCCTCTAAATTTTTTATTTAGATTTAATGCTTGATTGTCATTCAAAATTTCCTCAATAACATTTTCTTGTTTAGCAGCATAATTCTCCATTTTTTTTAGGTACTCGCCATTTTCGAAAGCAATATCCCCTTGCTTTCCTAGAGTGTTTTTGACCTCCTTAATATCTTCTTTAATTTTTACCATTTCTGATAATATGGTAACGATGTTCTCCTCCATTTTATTCCCAAATTTACCTTGAGGGCTATGTGGTCTCACTGGTGAGGACGTACAGGAAGGACATACCCATTTTTTTTTTTCTGTTTTACAACAGTAAGATCACAGCAATTACCATGGTAGATCATCTTGCATAAAAAACATGCAAACATAAATTTGTCTTCTCTTGAGATATTATTACAAATTGGGCAGTGAGACATTGTGACACAGTTGGCACTGGAGATAGACGTGAGCAGCACACACAAAAACATGGAACAATCGCACTATTGTCTTCTCAGATCAGGGACAAACCGCAGTCCACACACCTCGAGGTCTAAAAACTTATTATATTTATTCTTTATGTTTCAATTTTATTTTCTGCATATCTCTATAATCTTTGACAAATAACAACATAGAATTCCATGTAAATTTGTTTAAAAAATAATCTTTTTTTCTCAGTATTTTCTTTTTCAAGATTATTATTATTATATAATATTAGCCATTACGTCACACTTTGCGACGATTTGTGCTAATTGACAGCAATTATATAAATAAAATATTCGCAAAATTATTGTTTTGTACTCATTATTAATATTATTTTTAACAATTCTTTGTTATTTACTATTTGTCTTTGTTTTTCTACAAGTTAATACAAAATTAATATTGTAATATTAATACTACAATTAATATTATTTCTAGGAGATGATGGTTGGGGGTGCGGTCAAAATGAAACACAAATAAGTTGGTGTAGCTTATTTTATTTTGCCAACGTTTCAGCTAGAGTTTCTAGCCTTCATCAGTGCTGTTAAACATACATATTCATAGTTCTGTATTGTTTACCTTATCCTAAGCCGATTTATTACCTAATGAGGTTACATTTTCTTTTTTACGGTTTGCTATGTTTTATTGTTGTAGTGTAGTTTACAATAAAATATCGTCCTTCTTTGATATTTGGTCAGAATCTGAATCGGATCTGCCTGGTTTGTTATCCTTAGAAAGGTATCGGTTGAGACTACTTACTCTTCGTTTGATGTTATTAAATATTTTAGAGCTTTTTTTGCTTGGTTTTTAAAATCAGGCTATCTTCTGTGCTTCTAGTTCTTTTTAGATTATTATCTTGATTTGTTTTCATTAAGTTCTTCGAAAGAATATAGCTTCCCTTGGAACAGTAGTTTGTCGTATCTAATGGTTACCTTAAGGCCTTGTTAATTCATAGCTATATTTCACCATAGTATAAGAATATTGTTTAAAAAATCTAAGTTATCAAAATTTATAAAAAAATTACCTTCAGAAGCATCAAGAACAACTACAGCAGAATCCATAACATTCAGAGCTTGTTCAACTTCAGCAGTAAAATCAATATGACCAGGAGTATCAACAAGATTAAATAAATGGTTATTCCATTGAAAAGAAACATATGCTGAGGAAATAGTAATTCCTGAAACAAATATTGACTTTTTATAACAATAAAAATTATCACAGAACAGTTCAAACTCCTAGGGGACAAACAGTGGTAGAGGTACTTAATAAATAATCATGATCAATGTAAGAAATCTTTAGCAATAAGCAAAACAAAGATTTTTTAATAAAAATAAGCTATAAAGCTGGGAATTTAATTGAATAAAGAATTTATTTAGACCTTTAAATAAATTTTATTACATCATGTATTCATAAACAAACTAATACTTCTATTTCAATAAAATCAGAAGGGCAGAATCCCATTACTTTTCAAAGAAAAAATTATCGAATATATAATAATTTATATTATCTTTTCGGATTTCTTATTTCTTAATCCATTATTGGATCATACGATTCTAAAAAAACAATAATGAAGTGTTTATTGTTGACTAGAGTCAATATGAAGAAAAAATGGTCAGGGGTGCGGTCATTAATGATACACAAATAAGTAAAACTTATTTATGAAATATGGTCCGGGTGCAGTAAAAAAAAAACTCAAATAGTAAATGGGTATACTATTTTTATTTGAGCCAACGTTTCGCCCCAAGTTGCATGGCTTCATCAGGGCTAAAAAAGATACAAACACTTGACATAGTTAAAAAAAACAAAAAACATAAGTGGAAAATAACAGGGGTATACAATGAAAAGTAAAATTTGAAAAGAAAAATTAAAGGTTGTAAACAGTAAATGAAAATGGTAATAGTAACAGAAAGATAAGAGATAAAATAAGAGAAGAAATATTAAAGAAAGTACAAAGTAAGAGATGAAAAGGGAAAAGAATAAAATCAAATGAAAATTAATGAGACAGAATTCATACCTGTTTTGACGGAAGTCAAAGTCAGAGTGAGCCGTTTGTATTGGGAGGAATGGGGATGGCAGTTAAGCACGCCACATAATAACAAAAATAATTTAAAAGTAAACAATGTAAAAAAAAATTAAAATTAGGTAAACAATAAATGATAATATACATAATAGAGGGGGAGAAGAAATATTTTCAAAAAAAAAAAAATAAATAAAAACAAAACAAATTAAAAAATCTCATAGATAGAAAAACAAAGAAGAAATAAAGTATAAAATAATGGGATACAATATGTGTAAGTGATTAAGAAAGACAATATACCAAATGCGAGGGGATACAGAGATATGTAAATTATAATAGAAAATTAATAATAAAGTAATTAATATAATTACACTTAAGTAGGTAACACATAAATATAAATTAAAAAATAAGATGCATGAATATAAATGAAAAAGGAAGGATAGTAAATATAAAAATAATTAAATAAGGGATGAGAATTTAGAGAAACAAGAATAAAAGATATGACAAGAAACTGGGCTTCTGAAATGCAGAACAAAGAGAAAAGAAGTATTATGAGGGTTTTATTACGTTCAAAATGTGTAGGTATGTACGGGAGATGCAGTCTTTATCAACTTTACAATTGATGGAATTCACCGTTAAATTTATGTAAATGGACTCAGAGATAAGAAAGAATTAGAAGAAATGAGGTTAAGGTAGCTGGGGCGGTTAATCTCATTGGTTTCAAGAAGGTTCCTTAGGAGTAAGTTGAGCATAAGTGAGCGAGTTGGGTCTCGAGTGGTAGGTTTGTAAGTAGTTATGTCAGACAGAAGGATGTTAATTTTGTTAACATACTCAGATTTGTCCATAACCACAACACCCTGTGCAATCTACACAAGCGCCTCACAGATAAAACCCATGCCACCGCTGCCAATAAGCTTTTTTTTTTTTCTCCAATCAGATTAACCGCCCCACCTACCTTAACCTCATTTCTTATAATTCTTTAGCCCCCCTGCTTATAAGGACTCCCAAAAATCAAAAGAACTATTACACTCCTTCAACATACCTGACAACTTTATCATAACTTCCTTTGATGCCGAAAGCCTTTTTACTAACATTCCCATTGACAAAGCCCTTCATATCGTTGAGAAGAACTAGACTATAATTCAACCTCATACCACGCTTAACCTCACCTCATTTCTTTCTGCTTTAGAACTTTGCTGTAATTCTGGTTACCTAACTTTTCATGATAAAGTTTACCACCAAATTAGCAGACTTGTGATGGGGAACTGCCTTGCTTCAGATATCTCTAATATTGTTCTTAATGACCTTCTCGACTCTATAATACCTCTATTCTCACGAGACATAATTTTCATTAAGAAGTACCTGGACAATCTCTTCCTTGTCCTCAATCCTGACAGAAACCCCAAGATCATATCAGCCTTTAACTCCTACCTCCCTCGTCTTTGGTTTACTGTTGAAGGTGAAATTGACCATTCCCTCCCTTTTCTTGACCTACTTATTATCAGAAATCCCGATGGCTCCCTATCCACTGATTGGTATACCAAACCCACTTATTCCGGCAGACTCCTCAACTATTTTTCTCAACACCCTTATCACCAAATTATTAATGTTGCTAAGAACCTTATCCACCGATCCTTTTGTCTTTCTGACCCTCAATACCACCAGACCAACATACAACATATTAAACAGATCCTATTCAACAACAATTTCAAGAAAATTACTAACAAACTACTCGATTCTTACATTAACTGTGTTACTCCAATCCCTCCTGTCCTCAACTCTTCTCAACCCACTCCAACCCTTTTTCAGTACAGGTCCCTCCTGTATATCCCCATTCTTTCTGACAATATTCAAAAATCCTTAAGATCCACTATTCCCACTCTACGTCTTGGCTTGAAGTCCCACAACAAAATTTCCTATCTTTTTTCCAAATTGAAAGACCTATTCCTTTCTTACACCGTTCCAATGTAGTTTACCGGATACCTTGTTCAACCCCATGTTGCAATTCCTTCTGTATCGGTGAAACTAAAAACCAACTTAAGAACTGCATTTCCCAGCACAAAACTTCCATCAATTCCTGTAATCCATTTGCATCTAAATTATCAGAACACACATTTAAACCTGAATCATACTTTTAATTTTGACAATCCTTCCATTCTTGCCACTGTCCCCAACCACACCGAACGTCTCATCTCGGAGTCCATTTACATAAATTTAACTGAGAATTCCGTCAATCATAAAGTTGATAAAGACTGCATCTCCCTTACATATCGACACATTTTGAACATAATAAAATCCTCATAATACTTCTTTTCTCTTTGTTCTGCATTTCAGAAGCCCACTTTCTTGTCATATCTTTTATTCTTGTTTCTCTAAATTCTCACCCCTTATTTAATTATTTTTATATTTACTATCCTTCCTTTTTCGTATATATTTTTATATCTTATTTTTAATTTATATTCATATGTTACCAGCTTAAGTATACTTACATTAATTACTTTATGATTAATTTTTCTATTGTATAATTTACACACCCCTGTATCCCTATTCATTTGGTATATTGTCTTTCTTTATCATTTATATTTATTGTATCCCATTATTTTAACTTTATTTCTTTTGTTTTCTATCTGTGTACATTTTTTTTTTTTTTTTTTGTTAAATATTTCTTCCCTCCTCTATTATGTACATTATCATTTATTGTTTACCTAATTTTAATATTTTCTACACTGTTCTAATACTGTTTCCTTTAAAATTATTTTCAAATGTAACATACTTAATTGCCATCCCCACTCCTCCCAATACAAACAGTTCACTCTGACTTCGACTACTGTCAAAACAGGTATGAATTCTGTTCTATTTATTTTTACGTTTCATTGTACACCCTTTTAATTTTCCATTTCCTTTTTTACTTATGTTAAGTGTTTCTATCTTTTTTAGCTCTGACGAAGCCCTGCAACGTGGGGCGAAACGTTGGCTCAATTAAAATAGTTATCACTATTTGAGTTTTTTTACCACAGCCGGACCATACTCCATTTATTAATAATACACATGGCCAATCAGCGATCTTCCAATAACTTAAGGATGTTTTAATTAATTGACTATTTGGGAATAGGCTAGGGGTATGTAGTGTTAGTCAGTTTTGTGATTAACAGGGAAAAATCCTGATTGTGAATAAATACTTTCGGAGAGAAGTCATTTGTCATGGTGGCTAGAATAGAAGTATTTTTGAAATCAAATGAGTGATTTAATGATAGAGGATATTCGGATAGTTTGGAAGCGGTAAAGTAACAGCAAGAGATAAAATATTTGTGATGAATGATGTGATCTTTAAGGAGGTTTTTAGTTTCCCCAATGCAAAAGGAATAGGATACTACAGTTAATTATGGGATCTGAAGAAAAGTCGGAGGCTGGAGATAGAGAAAGTATTTTTGTATGTTATCAGAAAAGAGGGGATGTAAGATAGTGATCTATATAAGGGGGTAGTGAAGGGTTGTGAAAAATTTGGTGACGAGGGAGTACAATTTTTGTAATTGTAGATAAATCTGTTAACAGACACAAAATTGAATTTTGGGAAGTCCATAAAAACAGGGAGCAATATAATTGGAGGAAATGAAGTACATAAATAAAAATATAATAGATTTTAAATATAAAGAAAAACATGATAGATTCTAAGATCTCACGTTTGCAAATTGATTACTAATAACGTGTGGGATTTCTTCTCTCTTGGGGTCCATTATTGGATTATCGAAAGCCTAGAACTTGATAATACAATCAAATTTAAGATCCAGCACTCAAATATAGATTAATATAAACTTTTCAGATTTCTTCGTTCTTTTGGGGTCATTAGTGGATTCTATAAGGCCTAGATCTTGAAAATACAATTGACTTTAAGATTATGCATTCCTTAACTGACTGATTTTATATTTTCGGATTCCTTTGATCTAGGGATCCCTTAAGGGTTTGTAGGAGGTTTGGATTTTGAAAATACAAATACAATTTATTTAGAGATCGCACCTAAGCCAAATAATGAATTTTAATTTTTCAGATTTCTTCATTTTCCTCAGGCCCGAGAAAAGTCTATGCTATGGCAAGATCAGATCAATTTTTTGGGACATACTATCTCCAGGGAAAGTGTGAGACTGGAAATTCGGAAGGTGTTGGTCCTAAAAAAAAATGGAAGTACCAACAGAGGTGGAAGGGATACATCGATTCCTGGGAGCGTGAAATTAATACAGAAGTTTTCTTCCAGACATGGTGGAGTATCTTGTACCTCTCAACAATTTGTTAAAGAAAGGAAGCACGATACTATTGATGCCAACATAGCACATAACATCTGGAAATGCATTGAGCAGCTACAACGGTAAGCAGTTCTTACATCCCCCGACTTCAGGACACCACTTATGCTCACAACGGGTGCATGCTACGAGGTGAGAATGCTCTCAGGGTGGTGTTGGCACAGAAGACTGAAGGGGGAGAGCATAGTGAATGCTAGTCGGCATCTCACAGAGTATCACGCAAACGCAAGATCAAAGAAATTCGAAAAGTTTATATACATCGGTACTATTTAAAAAATCTACGCTCCTGATTACCCAATAATGGACCTCAAAATCAAAGAAATCTGATATGTAAAAATAAATTGACATGTGAAAGCGAATCATAAAATCGATTGTATTTTCAAAATCCGAGCCTTGGGTTCTAATAGGGATGATAGAGGGATAATGATTGAAGTCTTTATATTCTTACTTAACTGTTTAATTTCCATGATTTTTTTTTTCCCCATTAGGATAAAATATTCAGAGTTTAAATACAATGTTTTAAGACACTCAAGACTTTTTTACAGTACACCTTTATTAGAGTTTGATATAAGAACCAATGTGCATATGATATCTGATCTAACCTTATTACCTGAGTATTATCACTGAAATATAGATCACTTATTTTGTATGGTTAAATGAAATATAATTTTGAAAACAAAATAAAGTGGAACAATAATAAAATAATTAATGGAAAAAACAACTTCACTGTCAAAAACTTGCCAAGAGGTGAAACACTTCTTCTAAATCTTCCAGTTTATACAAACTGAATATTTCTGAAAATTAATCACAAGTAACTATACAGAAAGAGAGCTAAAAACATTAATAGACCATTTTTTATCAATTTTATAATAACTTAAATACAATATACACACAAAACATTTAAATTCAACAGTTTAAAGGGTATTCCATATCAAATCATCCACGTAATTGGGGATGTGCCACACAATACTGATTTCATAAAAAACTCAATATTCAATGTATGATATACCAAAAACTGAAAAAAATGATATTTGTTGTTCATAGAGAAATGCACGATTGTTATAAATCATTGCTTTTTATACTTATTATACATAAAAAAAGGTAATGCATCTTCACTCATTAATAAGTTAAATGTTGTATAACTTACATTGAGAGCTCTGGCCAAAAAGAATTGAAGATTTTATACAAAATAAAATGAACTGAAACATTTAACCTAGCTCGCATAGATGGCGTAGGGAGTTGGCGGCCCCATTGCCTGGTCATTGTACCACAAGCAACCACTGGCTCTGCTAGTTGGGGGAACATCTATTCTGATGCTCACACAGTACACCATTGCAGCAAACATTAACACCAAGGTCACTTACAATACACACCCTAGGATCACTTTTTGGAGTGCTAAGCTCCAACTTCTGAACCAGCTACCCATACGCAGTTTATAATCATTGGGAGCCTAATGGTTATGCCTAAGGAGGGAGGACTAAGACAAGTTTTCAAACTGATTTGAGAGGGGGAGGCTATGTCTTCAAAGTTTCCACTGGAAATAGACATTTTAGTCCCATTTGGACATTTGGTCCCCAGAATCCAAATAACCAAGTCTCTCAAAAAGGTCTATGTGTATGTATGTGAACAGCTCAGATCAGAAACGAAAATTTTTACTCAACTGAAATTATGTATTCAAGATTGGACATGCCTGGGATGTGACAGCCACTTTTTTTTAAACTCAACTTACCAGAAGTACCACTTTGAATCATCACTTTATTTTCTTCTAAAAGGCTCTAACAATTTTGATAAAACTTGTCATATATATGAATAAACAAATTATCTTCAATATCAGTTAGATCTTATGCTTTTTGACAAATATTTTGGTTCATTCCATATCACGACACCCATCATCTTAGATTTGAATGAAATTAAGTATACTTTATCCATTCATAGAAACAGTATTATAACCTAAATTTTATTATTCTAAATCAACTAGTTTTTTGTTATTTTCTTTCTTAAGACAGCTTTTTACAAAACCATCGTATTTATTTCCTCAGAGCTCCCAGAGAAACCTGCTTGCCTAATGGAATAAAAAAATATTGTACTATTGTTATTAATCAACCAAGTAGTATAAATATTTTAAGTAATATCTAATGAACTTATAGTATACTGCTGCCTTACTATCAATCAAACACCACCTCCTCTAAATGTAAATATTTAATAAATTTAATATCACAGTGACTTCTGATTTAGGAGCTCAAAAATAAGATGATGTAAAAAAAGACTTATTATGGAAATTTTATCTATACTAGCTAGGTTAAAATGTTTCAGTTTTTAAAAATTTATAATATAGAAAAGCAAAGGTAATAATTGATTACCCCAATTAGTCATTTATAATTATTATTCATTAATTTATATATAGTTTTGTTATTATAGTGTTATTTTTAATATATTATGAAGACTAAAGGAGAAACATACTTCAAGATTGTGTGTCAACTGAGAGAAAAATTCCTAATTTTTGGAAAACTGAGGCAGAATTATGGTTTTGTCATGTAGAAGCTACTTTATCTCATGTTTATATTACCAGCAGTATGACTAAATACAAAATTATTATACCTCTACTAGATTTAGATGTCCTAAAGCAAGTTACAAATTTAGTGAAAAATCCTAGTTCTACTCTGTATGAACATATTAAAAAGAGTATGAATTGGAAGAGGCATATGCGAAAGAGGCATATGCAGAATTTGAAAGCAAGAAAATTCAGCAGATGCTAGAAGGTAAGGAATTAAGTGATGAAAATCTATCACATTTTCGACGTTCCTTGAAGTAGGGCTGGATAAAGGTTCCCTTCTGATATCCAGAGGACACTACGGATGTGGTCATTGCCAGGAAACACATAAGCAATACTGTTAGCAACAGGTCACACAGATATATATATAGACTTGCAAAGGTCACCGATAAAATCCATGAGGTGGACTCTCTTGGGGAAGTAAGCACGGCAGCAAGTAACGATATGGCTGCATGACTAAATTTGATCAGTTGGCTAAGAAAACAACAATACTGGCTTCAGTTTCTACCCACATAGGTCATTCCAATAGCCTAAGTTCACGTTCAAAAGCATCTAGAGGACAACAGAGTTCAAATAAAAAAGACAGCTGGCTGTGCTTTTATCACTAAAAATTAAAAAATAAAGCAAAAAAATGCAATAGACCTAGTGCCTGGGGTTTATAGAACAACTGAACCCCAAAAAACTAGAAGACGGACCTGAAATGGCGTTGTATGGTTCCTCAATACTCAACACCACCTGTCCATGAAAGACAGAAAATCTGGGCAATATTTCCTAATTGACACCAGAGCAGCATTATCTGTCATACTACAAGCCAGTAAAAAGATATGGTGAAGTGGAACTCGTCAGATTTTAATCTCAGGCGATCTTTCAAGTGGACATTTATTTGGATCAACATCCCTAAATTTAAGAGAAGTCTTTCATTATTTAGGCAAAAAAGGTCTGGCAGAAAAAATTTGAATTTCAATGAGCCAAAATCAATTTTCTAGGGTACCACATTACACCTAGTAGTTTAAAGCCACAAGCTAGCAAAATCCAAGCCATTGGATTACCCAAAGCCAAAGGATGTGAAGCAGCAGTCAGCCAAGCTCCACTCAATCAATATTTGCATGGAGCCAAGAAAAACAAAACAATTTGGCCTTTGAAAGTAGCAAGAATAGTTAACGTAATACAGCATCTTGGCTAATCAAAAACATCAGGCCAAATTATCTCTCTTCTATCATGCTTCAAACAATTGTATAGGGGATGTACTTTAGCAAAAAGATAATGGTCAATGGATTCCTAAAAGTTTTCATTCAAATCCCTTGTCCCAAACCCAGTGCTATCTCAGCATATGATCAAGAACTTTTGGCAGTGTATTTTGCAGTTTATGGAAATTGAAGGACAAACTTTTTCATATTGACTGACCATAAGCCGCTCTTATATGCCATACTACATCTCAAGATCAATACAACATCTCCATTCGATTTTAGATTGTTTAATTATATCAGCCAATTTTCAATTGGCTATATTTGGCTTCAATATACAAATATATGTACATATATTTTTTCTGGCACATTAATCATGATATAATCTGGTCTTTGACACCAACTCAGGGTAAGGGTTATTCTGTCACTATAATTGACTGGTTTACTCAGTGGCCTGAAACTACTCCTGTGTAGGGGATAACAGCAGAAGTCGTAGCCAATGCTTTTTATGAAGGATAGGTGTGTAGATTCGAAATACCTTCCCTATTAACTACAGATAAGGAAAGACAGTTTGAAAACGATCTCTTTCAAATTTCTTGGTACCCGGCTAGTGAGTACTTCTCCTTACCACAAGGGCAATGGCTGTGTGGGGCAGTGGCAAAGAACTCTCAAAGCAGGTCTGATGGTACAAATGGACAGCAATCATTGGATCAAACTTTTACTGACCATTCTTGTGCTAAGAGCAACCAATATGAGACTCTAATAATAGTGTTTCAGAAGCCATGTATGGATAGATGATACATCTACCAGGTGAATTTCAGTCTTCTACCTCTGGTAACTCAAACCTAAAAGAAACTGTACAGGAGCTTAGGCAGTTTATGGGTGACCTACATCCTGTAACAGTTAGGGAAAGTAGAAAGAATATTTTCATGAATAAATCAATAAAAACTTGCACACATGTTTTTAGGGAACGACAAGGTAAGGACCCCTTATCAGCTCCATACTCAAAAACCTATACCGTACTGAACCATACACAAAACTATGTACGCTAAAGCTAGAAAGATCATGATTTCAATGGACCGAATGAAATCAGCTTTCTTATTAGCTGATACAGATATAAAAATAGTATACTAGACATGGATGACTCTGTAATGAAGAAAATAAAATCTACTTAAGAGCATTTTCCAGCTGTCACAAGATATGGAAGGAAAACTAAACCTAATGTGCGCTTCCTTTCAGGGGGGAGTGATCTAGCAGAAATGCTAACTTTTTTTATAAAACCTTAATCTAAATATTAATATTATTGACAATACAAAATATATGAAATATTGTGTGGGAGAGGACCCGCAGTATTAAAAGTCTTTTCAACAGCTGATGGGAGCCCTGTATTTTTCACTATTTATTTTAATAGAGCAGAAACAGAATATATCTAATTGCTTATACATAATTTCTGGAATCACACATTAAATATTCTAAATAGGCCAAATTACTTCAATATCATAATGGTTTAAGTCTCTAAATTTATTTTAAGTGGTAGAAATTATATTTAACCTGTAACATGACAGGTTACAATTAAAATTATTTGTCTGCTTTTTAATAAAATCAGAATTTTAGTACAATGCATTTAATACTGTGCTTGTTTATTTTTATATGAAAATGGATTAAACAAACTACAAAAAAAAATAATAAAAAAGTTCAGAATATATATCAAGCTGTATTCTTGAAGAAAGGTCAGTGCTGCAGCTAGTCTGTTAATTATGGTCTTCCGTTAGGATTTTCAAACCCACTGAGCAAAAAATTTGTGGTAACCAAGCTTCCACACCACAATTTGATGCATCAAACTCATCAATGTAAGACAAATACATATCGCTATGAATCCCTCAGATTCAACTGTCATGCTGAGGACTAAAAAATGATTTGAATTAATTATAAAAGTGCCTTTGATTCATGATTATTTTTTATTTATGTACAACACTGTTTTAACCTCGGAATTTCATTTATAATGTAAAATACGAGAAGATGGTTGAGGGTGCGGTCAACATGAAACACAAATAGATTGGTGTAACCTATTTAATTGTGCCAATGTTTCGGCTAGAGTTTCTAACCTTCTACAGGGCTAAGAACAGAACAAGATAACAACCACAATATGTATAGAAAAATAAAAAAGGAAATATAAACAGAATGACATAAAATGAATAATTTTACAGAATAGAATTAACAAAATGAAGTGATGAGAGAAGTGGGAAATAAAATGTATACATAGGTAATTGAAAAAGGGGTAAAATAACATAATTAAGGAAATAAAATAAAAATGAAGTTATATAATGCAAAGAAGTATTAATATATTAGTTATTAATAATTTAAAAATTGAAATATGGAAAGAAAAAGAAAATTGAGAGAAAGAAAATATATGTAACCATAATAATTGATGAAGAGGCAAAATATTAGTAAAGTTTAACAAAATAAGTGAATAGAAGAAAAAAAAAATTGAAAACAACCATAACAATATCGTGAACATAACTAATAACGTGGGTAAGGAAAATGGATTAAAGAAGGGGTGGTAAAATAAAGAAAGGGAATTATTATGGTTACCTATATTTTCTTTCTCTCAATTTTCTTTTTTTAATTATCATTTTTAAGTTAATATTTTCCAAATTTAGTACCAAATATTTCTTTTCTTCTACATTAAACAAGTAAAAGTCCACTATTACTTTCATTTGCCTGTGTATGAAATATGCAGTAAAGGAAATGATTGCGATTGTGAATATTTTTTAATGGAAATAGATATTTTAAGGTCCCCTAAGTTCAAATAGCAAAGTATATTTGAACTGATAAATTTAAATACATTAAGTGTATTTTATATTTAAATTATTATTATAATTGTTAAAAAATGATCTATTTATTGGTTTTTTAATATAGTAACTTTTTCTGATTCATTTTAATTAAATATATATGTATAACCCTGACCATCTTCTTATATATATTTTAATTAAATGTTTTAATAAAATTTATTCTCAGTCAGTATAATTTACTGAAAGGAACAATCTGTCAAAAAAATTATGGTAACAAAAGGAGCAAAATTCACAATAATTATCCCATATGGCAGCATACATTATAAGAATATGTAATACAGACATTACAGTACTATTTAAATTGGTTGAACTCTTTCAAGAAGATGCATATGTTTAGTGTGAAATATCTCGATTCTGGTGAAAATAAAATGCTTATTAATTGGGTAGTAGCTTATGAATTGAATGTTACACAACTTAATCCAAAATAAATTATAAAATGCCAATATCCTAAGTTTATACGAACAATATTACAGAAGTTTGGAATACAAAGACCAGAAAGATTCTTATAAAAATTTCATAACTGAAACAGCCTAGATTGTATATAGCCTCAAATGCCCTCTCTTGACGCCAAATAAAACAAAAAAAAATTATACGGTAAGAAATTTATTTATAAGACAATTTCTAATGAAAAAAAAAAAGGGTAATGATAACAATGACATCTTACCCTAAGACTGGTATTCTGTAAAGAGAGAAATATTATGGAAAAAAATAAAGATTGATAAAATAAATGTGTACTGAGGTACTTGGTGAAAAAGTATAACTAGAAAACAGGCACTTTTTTTTTTTTTTTTAATATCTTATTTATAAATTACATATATATTCATACTAGTTTGGTTTAAATAGCATGTATATATATGTAATTAGTAATAATTTTGAACAAGATGGTCAGGGGAAGATGTAATAACACACAACAAAGAAAAGTGAAAACGAGAAAACAGAATTTAACTCACTAAAAATGGAAAATAATAGTGTGTTGAATTTTGTTTTCTCACTTCTATTTTTCGCTTAATTATGTCTACTGTTCATTTTCACCTAATAGTTTGCTTATTTTTTTTATAATTATATCATTGTCTATTTTTTACTTTCTCTTTTCCTTCATTTGTATGTTACGTTGTTTTCACTTATATTTTTATAATTTTAACCCTACCTTAATTTTTCCTTTTGTATTTATCTTATTATGTCAAAATATTTTTTGTTGTTTTTATGTATCTTTCTAGCCCTGATAAAGCTCTACAAAGTGGGGCGAAATGTCGGCAAATAAATAGTTGTTAACTATTTTTGTTTTCCAGTGACCGCACCCCTGACCCCATCTTCATAATTTGAATTATTTATATATATATATATAAATTAGTAATACCTAACAACTTTCACCAAGCTAAAATAAAATCTCAAAAATTTTAAACCTCTGTTTCTCTCTTGCTCCATGAAATCAGTAACTGTTGTACCCCTATGTACCTCACCCATATTTTTAATTCTGCCAGAATAAAACAGCATTCTTTCAGTAGTTGTAGTTTTTCCTGAAAGAATATAAAATATATGATTAATAAAACAATATCAAGTTTATCGCAATATTTTGATTGTGACTCCAAAATAAAAATTATTAGGAATAAACACTATATATTTTGTCCCATTATTCAATGATAAAATCTACAATTAATAATGCTTATAATAATTGCTCATTACATGGAATGTAGAATGTATAACTATATATAAATTATAAAGCATTAATGTTTTTTAACAGTAAAACACTAATACTTCTTAACTTCTCCCAATCACCCTGAAATTGAATGATAAAATAATATAATTATGAATCAAATTATAACAGACAAACATATTAACAACACTGCATGCCCAATCTTCATCCAATTTATAAAATTTGGTCCTTAATTTCCAATAAAAAATAATTAACACAGTTTTTATTAGCATACTCTAAAGAAAAATAACACACCAGCATCAATATGAGCTAGAATCCCGATATTTCTGATATTTTTAAGGCCACCATCATAAGTAGTATTGTGCATTTGGCAATTTAAAAACAAAAGAGGACTTTTTAATTTTCTTTTGGCATTAAATAGCAACATTCTTGGTAACATTTGAAATTATCAAAAAATAACACTAGACAAAAAGTAGCGGCACAAAATTTTAATCCAAAGAAGAAACCAAAAATTACACATTTAGAAGTTTATATTCCCCTAAAGCAGAAAACGTCATAACAATTGATACCACATTAAACTTACGTTAATTCAAAATTTTGTACATTCAAAAACAAAACTTTATACAATAACAATTTTTGTATAGTATGTTATTTTAGATAGGATACTGGAATTGGAAGAATAACCTCAGTTAGGCTAGTGAAGCACTGGCCCAGCATGCATATTTATACTGTTAGCCCTAAACCTTCCGAGAGCTATTCTAAGGTTTCCATCCAGAGTAAGAGTGCTAAAAACAAAACCTTTATTAAATGAATGTTCACTTTGGGTTGTAGATAATCGCAAGTGTATAACGGCATAGACTAACACTATAGGATTAAAAAAAAAATCCGAGCCAAAACTTCGAGTGAGTTAACCAGGGTAAAAAATTACCCAATTTTTGCGTGACTTCCTGGGATCATAAAAATAACAGTATGCAATACAAACTAGAGCGCAAATAACTTTTTTTGGTTCCAAAACCACTTCGTTATAGCGGTGGAATAGAGCTTAGCTGCTGGCCATACAACTTAACATTACAACTTTTAGTCACAATAAATTTACACTATTATACTTTATCACAACAATGTGGTTGGAGCGATCTTTGTTGTTTTCATGTCCCATCTCCCGTTCCTAGCCCAAATAGAGTAGTGTGTCTGGGTGGATATATCGCAGTCGGATGTGTTCTTCGAGTTGGTTCACGAACTGTTGCTTTATATTTTCCTTGGGTAGTGCTAGTAAGTTTATCCCTGTAAGCTAATGAGTGGAGAGCATCAGCAGCACCTGTTTGTGCCATGAGGTGAGAGTTGGCTGGATGACCTCGGTGTTCCACTGAGGGTATAGTCAAAGCATCATATGTGCCTGTCGTCGCTAAGTGATGCTGTGTGGCGGAATTTCCTTCGGTTGGCTTCTCTCGAAGCAGATCTTGCACCAGTAATTGCCATTTGAGGGTAGTCGGCGGGATGCTTGTTTGGGTTGAAGCACCGCTGCGTCTGTAGGAATTCATCTTTGGGGTCCCCAGGGGCACCTCTGTCACCCAATTTTATGAAGAGTTGAAGTAGCATTGCCCCTCCTTCTATCGTAAATATTTTCTTGCTTCCTTCCTCTATCAAGTAATCCAATCCCGCCGTCCATCGTACATCTCGGATATCCCTCAAATTAATCCTCAGTGCATTCCCGCAATACCCGCTCATGGCCTCCAGATTTATATATAACTGCCCATCGAGCCGCAGCCTTTGGTAGGTCTTTCCTTATCCGTTCCTCTTCCCAATGTAATTCTATTCCCTCCTTTATTTGTAGTTCTAATGCATTTCCAATCTTCAAATCACGTATCTTCGACTACCTTCTGTCCCCCAATTCCGGAAGAAAAACAATTGAAAGTTTAAATATTCTCTGTATTTTGTGTTTCAGATTTTTGTTCATACTTGTAAATATGTATATTAGCAGAAATTGTACCTTTTCATTTAATATTTTTAGTTTAATTATATTTGATTTTTTCTTTTTAATTATTATCAGAAGTGTTAGTCATCTTATGTCTTATGATATGACATATGGTTTTATTTCATTTGTTCTATTCTTATTTTATATATTCTGTAAATTATTGTTGTTCATTTTTATCATTTCAAATTCATTATTTTATTATAATTTATAATTCCATTTTTATTTTGTATTTTACTCTAAGGCTCTAAAGCCTAATTTTGACGCCTGTATATTATTCTAAAGGATCAGTCCCAGAAGAAATAAAGAATATTATTATTATTACTTTTTATCGTAAAGGTGTGTCGCGATCGACTTGTTGTCATAGAAGTATTCTAAGGGGGGAAGAAGGGGTGTAAAATGCATACTATATTTATACACTGTGTTTTAGTATAAGGTGTATTCCATCGAATATTAAGCAACATTTAGTATTCACCATTTAAATAAGTAATCGAGTTCCCATTCTTCCTTGAAGTGATAAGTTTTCTCTTTTTTCGGTTTATTACTCATGTTCATGGATATACTAGGATAAAAAGAAATATGAAAATTTAAATAATAAATACTGAATTAAATATATCCTAGAAAAATAGAAAAACTCCTGAACTGCGGTAATTATATCCGTTACATTCAGAGAAATAATAACAATACTGCATATATTACGATCGGGGACACAATTCAAGTATATTAAAATCTAATTTAGATATATACAAATTTGCAAGAAGTATGTTAAAGTTACAATATATTTATTACGGTTTACAATACGGATTTATTAATTTAAATAGAATTATTTTTATTCCTAATACGAGTATTTTTGTAATACTGTCCCATATTATTCTCTCAGTGTAATGACCGCAGTTTAGAGATCTGTTACCGAGTATGTTCACTTATTAAGTAAATAGATAGGTAAGAATAGCAATTTAATTGAAAATAAAGATAAGGTACTTGCATTTTAAACAGAAGAAAAATTGAAACTCAACGTGGCCACCGAGGAAAATATTGATTAATATTAATACTGTTAATACGAATGAAAATAAGTTACCATATCGCACTGCCAAATATTCAAGCTAACTGATTGTGTTCTTTGATGAGTCGAATCGTAAATTGCGTCCGGTGACAAGTGTACCAAGTGTAACCTAAAGATGAAAGAGAACTGGAAGAACAAGCTGATGCAGGAGACAGAAATAATTTGAGATTTGAAACGGATGAAAATCTACAGATAAAGAGGCATCCTAGCAGACTTGAAGGTACATTAAGATGCTCAGAAAATTCTAGAGAAAAAAAAATACAGATAATTTATAAGGAAAAAGTAAAATAGTGGATTGCGAAGCAGATAATTTAGGAAAAAGTAAGAAATATACTGGTATTAAGAAGAAGAAGAAACCAAGAAAGAAAAAGGGAGTGTTTTAACAAATACAGTTAAACCTTGTGTTGATCGAAATGTTCAAAATAACTTCAAAAATTCTGACTATGAAGAGTCTGGATGCATTGGAAAGACGAGAAGTCCAAATCATCACCAAAAGGACAGAAGACCAGTTGGAGATGTTTGAACCTAGGACTCAGTGAAGTGATTGTGAAACATAAAATCAAAAAATTGTAACTTAAAAGTTGTTTCTGCGCACAATACTAATATTGTATTTTTTTTTTTTTATAATTTATTTATTGTTATTTACAACTTTATAAAATATATGCAACAAGTAAATTTGCTGTAGGTGGCATAGTGACATGATACAAACATGTGAAGAATCTACCCATTGCTAGAACTCCAATAACATTTTAAGAGGAGAAGATATCGAGTCCATCTTCTTTTCAGATGCCTAGGAGGATTATTACGCAACGAAGGAGAAGCCAGGTTAGAAACAAGTGGATTTGGGTGGTTGGGAAGTTTATCATGGAATGAATGGCATCTGGTTCTGGCCAAATCGGCAACATATGGGACATTGAGGTCCTGATGAATGACTTGATTTGTGACAAAGTAAGGAACATTAAGGACTGTAACTCCTAATGTAAGGATTGGATTAGAGAGGAATTTGATGGTTTAGTGGAGCCCCAAAGCTCAAATCCGTATATCCAGATAGGCCTTATAATAGTCTTGTAGATCAGTCTTTTGTAATGTTTGTAACCGTTTCTCTAGTAAATGTTGTAATGGTCGGAATCGACGAGCAGTTTCCTGTCTTTTTGTACAGACATACTATGTATATGGTATCCTGGTACGAGGATTCCATGTCAGTCGTTTGTCCAGATGTAGTCCCAAGTAACGGATCTGTTCGAAAGGAATAATTGGGGTATTATTAAAGGATACTGTAGGGCAAGAGGTCGTGGGTTTACGACGAAGGGTAAATGTGATTTGGTGGGATTTTAATCCTCCAGTTTTGGCACCATTCTTCAAGGGTGGTGATGTGGATTGGAGGGTTTGGGATACAATATAAGGATCATTGTTCACTGACAATAGACATCTGTCATCGGCATACGGGGGTGAGGATAGTGTTAGGATTGGTTGGGATGAGTTTCTCAAGGACTTTCCCCATGATAGGTAACAGAAAGATAGGACGGTAGGAGGATGGGTATTCTGGCTGCTTTTGAGGTTTGGGAATCATTTTGATTATGGATAATTTCCATGGGGCAGGAAAATAAGTGGATCTGAGTACAGCTTTGTAGATGTAGGTGAGGAATAGAACAGATTTTCGAGGAAGATGTTTTAGAATATGGGATGTAATTAGGTCATAACCGGGAGCTTTGTGGAAAGGTAACTTCTGAATGACGTTGGATATCTCTAAAGGATGAAATGCTTTAGGAGGAAGAGTCATTTGAAGTGGAGTATTCAATTCTTCTTTAATGTATTCGATGTGGGTTGGATTAAGGATGTCAGGGTGTGGCTCAAATGTTTTAGAAAGGTGCTGACCGAAAACCTGAATTTTTTTATCGTCCGATTTTGTCCATGGTGATTCAGCAAGAAGAGGGTGATTAAAATTTTTGAAGTTGAGAAGCTTCTTAGTGGTCGTCCATAAAGATTTGTCAGTAGTCGTGATGTTTTGAGTAAAGTTAGTTAAATTTTGTATTTTGAACTTTTTAAGATCTGTTTTGAGTTTGTATGTCAATGTAGTATAATATGTTTTATCTGTTGGGTATCTAGTCCTGTGCCACTTCGCTTTTGCTCTGTGTTTTTCCTTTAAAAAGATGCGAATGTGCTGTGGCAAGTTAATACATATGGTATTATTAATTTTACTGGTCGTCGTGTTGTCGTATGTGCGAATTCTTACAGATTTTGTAAAGTTTTTTATAACTTCGTCAATGTCATGTTTAGTTTTAAGTAGAGTTTTTAGGTCCAGTTTGTTTTCCAAATCAGTACGAAATTTGTCCCAGTCGTACTCGGACGAAATTTGTTAATCTGTTTTAATTTGTCTTTCGGCAGAAAGTAGAATTTTGCACCAGAATCCACCTCCATTTTGAAAGGTTTACTCTTGAGCGACACAGTTATGATATACTTCCCTGAGCAGGCATTGAGTTCATATAAATAACTATACTAGATGAGACATATGTAATAGCATTGCATCCTTAAGACTGGGTTGAATGATCAGGGTGGCTTCCGTCAGATTCATGTCCGATTTGCTTAGAATCAACAGATGATTTAGATAAGGCTTTAATACACACTGTCGAAACATGAAGTGCATCTTGAATTTTCTCGGTCGATATGGCAGTCATTTAATTTATGAGAACTTTTCCTGCACTGAAGACATTAATTCTCAATTCCCGATGTGCGATAAAAATTCCACGAACGTGAGGAAAGACGATGACGAGAGCTTGGAGTGGTGTTCCGGGTTTGGTGAGGACGCGAACCAGCTCTATCTGAGATTTTCGCGTTGAACGACGCGAAACTTTGTTAAGGTCACTGGAGTTGGACGAAAATCTCGGTGTGAGGGTCAGAGAGTAGCTCGTGATACTCAATTCTTTACTTTTGAATTCGCGAAGCTTCCAATGTCAATGCTCTTTTTAAAAATGCCATCAAACTTAGTAATGTTAGCTTGTAATAATAATTCGCAAATCCAATCGTCACGGATTCCTCGCACAAACTGAGTCCGCAAGTAGACTTCAGATATCGAGACTTTTTCTTACAGATTCAGCGCATTTGACAAACTCACTGTCGGATTTAAGTAATCCGATTTTTCCATTCTTTTTTTGGATTTATATAAAGTCGGGATCGGGGGTCTCATTTTCTGATGCCCCCCCCCTTGCCGCGAACACCGGAAGACCCCGAAGACGCTGCGACTGCAATGCCGCCCCAGCCTAAGCATCATGCAAGCTAGGACCTGGCCTGCCCCTACCATCACGCCAGGCTCCAGGACACGCTGGCCAGCCACGGAGGAACAAAGACGTCTTTTCAGACATCAGGCGATCACATGGTTTTCACCATATTCGCCCACAGCACAACCTGGACGAGAAAGCGGCCTAGAAGACGTCACCGCGACGGCGAAAACGTCATCCACCAGCTAAGCACATAATATCCATATTATATAATCTATGAGACTCCAATGATGTTCCTTTTATATTATTATAGATAATATTCAAATTAAAACTAACTCACTAACCAGTTTGGCCCTCCAGGGAATTAACATTATAAATAACGAAGGAAATATATACATGTTTTTATGAGCAGAAAGTGTCTCACAATTTCCAGCCCCCCCTTTTCCACACATTTTAATTATAATCATAAAATTACACTCAGGACACCTGCAGTATAGCACGAGCAGGTCCCGATGTAAACAAAATTGGTTCAATCCGGATGAGGATCTCAGTGTGGAATATAATGAGACTTATTAAAAAAATTTTTTTGTATGAGACATTTCGCCCACTTTTAATTGTCTTAATAATTATTTATATTAATTAGCTTATGATTGGTATGTTAATATGCGTAATAATTTAAAAAGAGCCAAGAGGTTTAAAGAGACGCGGGTGGCCGGTCTGTTATTCAAGCCTAATCCCTTCAGTCGTAACAGTAAGAGCTACTAGGCATTATAGGTTCATGCACCCAGTTTATAGTATATGTGTAGTTGGCTTTATTCATTTGAATGATCGTTTTCACAATTAATTTATTATTAGTGGTATTTGCATGTGTGTTTGATTGAGTGTGTATTTATTTTGTGAGTGTGGTTTATTAATATATTGTCATTATTTCTAAAAGTAAAAAATAATAATAATTTATTGTTTATTATGCATGCTTGTATTTATGTGAATGATTGTGTTGTGTAATCATATTTATTTATATATATTCATTACATCGTTCTGTACATTTTTCTACTTTAGTATCGGCTCATTTGATTTTCATTCGTTTTATTTGAAAAATTAAAAATGGGTTTAAATGATCGATCGGATGCCGAAGTCAAGCGGATTCGGTCACTGGAGCGCAAGCTACGGCGCGTCAGGCGGGGTCTCCTTAAGTTAGGCTCACTTGCACTCGTCACCGCCGCGGATGATGACTCGTTTATCGGTTTTGAAGTCGATTATGACGAGTGCAAGACACTTTTGGCGGAATATAAGACAATTTGGGATGAGTTGGACTCCGCATACGCGTCCCAGGGAGCTTTTGCGATGCCACCCGATTGGGAAAGTGGTTATGACCTTATTCGGAACGATCTTCTCGGTCACAGCCATATGGACTATGCCTATAAATAAGGGGCTCTAAATCCCCTCTTTGATCTTTGATCCACCTCCTTCCCAGGCCTAGTCCTAGCACTGGTGGCGTACGTACACTCTACTTGAGATAGAGAAGTTCATTGCCAATCGATTCTCACTAAGAGTTGTTTTACCGTACGCATACCCAAGATGATGGCCTATCTCATCTCATTCTCTCCAGCAATCCTAGCCCTTCCGCTTCATCTCGGCAACTAAGATTGTAACCTTATCCTTAGTGGCTACACTAGTCCGTCCGCTTCATCTCGGCAACCAGTGCAGTTGATCCCGTCTCTCCTCAGCTCTAGTCCGTCCGCTTCATCTCAGCAACTAGAGCTGCACCTAGCCGTATCAGCTTACTGGTCCGTCCGCTTCATCTCGGCAACTAGTAGGCTGGCTCCTATCTTGACAGTTCTAGTCCATCCGCTTCATTTCGGCAACTAGAACTGTTATTCTACCTCAGACTCTCTTACCTAGACCTCCTCTACCTGCGTCAGTGTCCAGGGCTCATCCTCTGGCACGGCCGTTCCTAACTTACTATTGAATACGCCTTGTCGAGGGCCTTCAGTAAAGTGGATACCAGGCTGGAAAACCACCTACGAGTAGACAACCCCGACAACCCCAACTTTGGAATGGACATTGCCTTTAATGGTGCTAAACGGGTTTTAGAAATAATTAGTTCTGTTTCTGTGTGTCCTTCTTGAAATAGTTGCAAATTTCGGATACTACTTCTCGAGCTAGACTAGTATTCCGAGAATGCACAGTGAATCCACAGAAGAAACATTTAGTTTTAATAGCAGCCAGAAATTGAGAATTTAGTCTAGGTCTACAGGTGATGAGAGTTATTCAATAGATACATCAAGTGATTGATTAGTCGTGCATGATTCAGAAAATTATTGCTTAGCTTCTAGAGATTGGGTTTAGTCAAATGCATCATCGATATGGCGAATGTTGTAAGATATTAGTCTGTTAATGAATGCATCGTGGATGTATTCATCTTTATGAACATTTTTTGTAACAGCTTTGAACGCATAATTCAACAGAAAAAAAGTATTTGCACACCTTGCGTTTTATTATTATTATTATTATTTTAAATTTAATATTTTGTATGAAGTCTGTTGGCATTTATTACAGCTGGTAATCGTCCCGGCATTGAGTGGACAGGTTTTTTAGTTATATCCGTGTCAAATTGTTCTCATTCTTGTTGTAAAATATACTGGGTGGTTTCTTCCAGTTATTTGGTATTTTCGAACATTTTTATCTAAAATATGCCATAAATTTTCAATTATATTTATGAGTTTGTGGCGGGATGTGAATTTGCTGGCGAATGTTAAATATTACCCACTCTTTAGTTTTGTTTGTTGTACGTTTAGGATCATTATCATCATAAAAATATACCAATCTTGAATTCCTAATTTGGCTGCACTGGTTAGCAGGTTATGGCGCAAAATCTTGACATAACCTTCTGCATTTAAAATCCCTTCAATGAGTACGAGATTTCCTTCACCATTATAAGCTACACATCTCCAAACCTTTACACTCCCACTTCCATGTTTTACAGTAACTGAGACATTTTGCTTCCTGAATTCTTCACTTTTCCTTCCCCACATCGTCTTTCTGACTTCAGTTCCAAACAACTTAAATTTACTCTCATCAGAGAGTAATATATTTTCCCAAAACTGATGGGCTTGTTGATGCAATACCTTTCAAATGAGAGCTTTTTTTGTGATTTATTTCACTGATGTAAGGTTTCTTTCTCGGGACCCTGCTGTAAATTGCTTCAGAATTTAAAACATTTCTGATTGTTGTAGTGCTCACACAGACCCCAGAAGTCGATTCGACCATATTAGTTAGGATACCTTCACTAACTCCTGGATTTTTTATCGCTTTAAATTTGATTTTTCTTTTCATCCTCTCATTTACTTTCTTTTTGACGTCCTTTGCGCCGGTTATTGGTAGTTGTGCCTCTTTCTTCAAATCTCTTAATTACGTTTCTGACGGTAGAAAAATTAATACCTAATAAACCTGCAATTTCGCGATACAATTCTTTGATTTCGAAATAATATAACTTTTTCTTGAGTAGCGACACTTAGTTCACTTGTTTTTGGCATTAGGATCGGTTAAATTAAAACAAACTTAACAGATTGAAATATATTTATAATACTGATAGAAAAGAACAGAATTATACTCAAGCATACAAACAAGAGTAAGTTAACAAACATAGCGTGCAAATACTTTTCTCCATGTTTTTATATTATGTTTAAATAAATTTTTATTGTGATGAGAAGAGAGTTATTTAATTTTTTAACTATATATTCATTCTATTTTCCACTTTTTTCATTACTTTAATTTTATTAATTTCATTCTGTACAATTATTTACTTTGTCATTCTGTTTATACTTTCTTTTTTAATTTTTGTATTCATTGGTTGTTATCTTGTTCTTTGTTCTTAGCCCTGATGAAGGTTGGAAATCCTAGCCGAAACGTTGGCACTATTA
Source organism: Halyomorpha halys (assembly GCF_000696795.3). Lineage (NCBI taxonomy): Eukaryota > Metazoa > Arthropoda > Insecta > Hemiptera > Pentatomidae > Halyomorpha > Halyomorpha halys. The sequence continues at coordinate 167,955 of NW_027114055.1, forward strand.
AAGAAGTTATTTCAACTGATTTGTGTTATATTTTGACCGCACCCTCCAACCATCTTCTCCTCATATAAAATTGTATTAATGGTCAACTATCTACATCTCATTAAAAATTGTATTATGATCAATATTTTCAATTGAATTTATACTGTTTCTAACAAGTTTTAATTGTACTTTTTATTAGGAAACCTCAAAATATTTTATTATTATTTAAATTCATTATATAAAGAAAAGACAAGGTGTGCAAATACTTTCTTCGGTCATTGTATTTATCCATTGTTGCTCAGGTGTAATGCTTAAACATTAAATAAATTGTTATATTGGTAATAAAACAGAATTAATCTTGGACCATTTTAATATAGCTTCTTTCAAAATTTAAGAGACGTAAGTTTCATAAGCATATGTTTTGTATAAAACTATAATATAATAAAACAAATAAAAATAATTATAAATCCTCCAGGCGTAGATTTCCTATTCCTTAGATCGTCTCGAAGCAGCGCCGAATTTCTCTCTATCTTGGAAAATATGATATTAATATCTTGATAAATATGGGTAACCATATTTTTCCCAAACAATGTTTTATACTATCTGTTGATTGAATGTGCGAGTTTCGCACTGTACGAGTTCAACATATGTTAAAAACTCTATTGCTTTTCTTAGTATATCACAATTGAAATCAAATTAATGGTATAGGAAAAATCATGAAATTTTATAATAAACATTTTTAGTTTTGTAGTATGTAATAGTTCGGTTATGTATATTGTGATAGAGGGCGTTTCTTGGTGCTTCAAAACAATCTCGACATGTTGCTGTAGTGGCCATGAAGCTACTTCACTAACTTTATCGAATAAACGAGATCCTGTTTTCTGCGTATCGATATATTTCTTCTCTTATTTATATTCGTCTTTCGATTAACTAAGCTGCTGCCTTAGAATTAATCTTTGATGTTTCTTTTGATTGTGTCTATTGAGAAGTTTTTCTTCTTATTATGGTACTGATACATATCTTGGGCATTTAATGTAAAATTATGTTCTAATTAAAATAGACCATTTTACCTACACACCAAAGTATTAGTGATTAGTATTTATCCAAATAAAAAAAAATGACCGATGACTTCTTAAGAGGTAAATTATATGTTTTATAGTACTTATTCTATTTATGCATGTTTTTAGAATTGGAATATTATTATAAATGTTATCAAACAGTCAATTTTCTTTGACGTATTTAATGCTTTATTAAATTGTTTAGTTAAACGCTTTGACCCTTGTTTTGTGTTTTAAGATTTGTTTAAACCCTAATTTATCAATTCCTTGAGCATTTCCTTACATTTTTAGTCTAAGTGATGTGGAATATTTCTTATAGTTTTAGTTTTGGGTTTTTGTATTATCTAATTCTCTTATGATAATTACATTTAATTATTGTCTGTTACTATTTTGTTAAGTTTACATCTACTTCTTTTACTTAAATATTTTTACTCAATAACGGTATTCATTTGAAGATAATTTATTCTTTACATTTTTAATTGTGATTCATTCTGTCAGTTGTTTCATTAATCTTCTTAACTATTTGCAAGTCTATCGGTTTTTAAATTAGCTTTACTATTCTATAGCATACATGTTTTAATAATTCTATCTGTTGCATTGTATTGTGATATTTTCCTAAGTATACCTAATACATGTTTTTATATTTAACACTTATAAATTTTCATTTTTTAAACTTTTCTCTACATTTAACTATTCAAACATGATGGTGTTTATTATTGGTCCCTTACACTAGTTCTTGTAAATTATTAGTTCCATATGTAGCTTTTTTGAAACCTAAAGTATCCTTTTTTTAAGTGCTTGTTCAATTATCTGTTCCATACAGCAAGCCAAAAATCTACCCAATTAATTTTTTACTGTCTATAGACCTTTAATGTTTGTATGTATATATTGAATTAACATATTGTTCCTTAATGATTTGCATTAAATAGTGTGAAAAGGCTGTACTTGTTTGTGATGTTCATTAACTTAAATTTTTTTCCTATCCATTTTTTTAAGGATTTCATAGATAGTTTTAAATATTAAATTTATTTGAAAATTAAGTTTTAAACAATTGACTGATGATAATTAATACTTGTTTATACTTGATTCTTTGATGGAACCTAATCTTTTATTATGGTTTGATACTATGTTACTGTTGGGGATATATGTGTTGATTGATAACTCTTAACTATTTTTTTCTTTTTGATCTTCAGATGTATCATTAGTATTGTTAATTTCTGTGGGTAGTGAATTTTTACTTATTCACACTGTAGAACAGGTTTTAGTTTTATCCTTAAACTATTAAAATGGCTTAATTGCAATAAAAACTGTCTGACAAAGAAGTAAAGCATCCTTTTAGTCAAAATAAAAGTGTTTTAAATTACTAGTGTTATAAAATTGTTTCTAATTATCTATTTTTACTAGTTGAAATTTGACAATCATCAGTTAATCTGATAATATTCTAACACAAAAAATTGACTATATTGTGAAATATTTTAACCAACGACCCTTCGGTATCTTTCAATCATCCAATTAATTCATCTAGTGTCCCTTCAATTCACAAATTATCCTACAATTTTTGTTTTTAATATCTTTATTGAAAATTTACAACGGTATATTATATAATACATTCAATAAATTTGATCTTAGTTAAAATGGAGTGTTATAGTCGTGTAGAGAAACTACCCATTGGTAGCACTCTAAATCCCACAAATTAATTGTTTTTTTACACACTAAAAATATACATATTTTTGGAAAAATTTAAATCACTTTTCACACAAAATTTAGATTGTATTATTTATACACTGATTCTTTACGTTCTTATAAATAAAAGTTGTCTACCATATTTATTTATTTATTCGTAAATTTATTTGCTATCTGAGTGGTAAAATTTAAAAGCTCTTATTTCTGTTTAATGCATAATGAAGTTATAAGATTTATGGTAGTATTTTATTCAATGTTTTTCAAATAGAAGGTGTATCTTTTTATTCTTGTTTAAGTTTTTGTAAAAAAAAAACCCTTCTTTTAATTTCTTCATTATATAATATTGTTTTATCAGCGTTTCGGCGCTCTTCCTCCGTTTTCAGGATGAACAATCTTTTCAGTAGTTATATACCCCCTTATCCATATTAAAATACTTTGTCATAAATTAATTGTCCCATAATGTAGGCTACTGTGATATCTCATTTTTCCTGTATGCTTGTAAAAATGAAATATCCCACTAGCCTACATTATGGATCAATTAATTTATGATAAAGTATTTTAATATGGATAAGGGGACTATATAACTACTGGAAAGATGGTTCATCCTCAAGAAGAGGGAAGAGCCCTGAAACGTTAATAAAGGAATGTTATGTAATATAGGAAGTTTTTTTTTTTTTATCAAACAATTTATAACATACATTTTCATTGATAATTTACCAAAATACATTTTATTTTTTATAAACATTTTCTTCATAAGTAGTAGTACATTAAATCAAAACTTTTCTTAATGGAAGGGATAATTTATTTAAATACAAAATATTTAAGCAGGTTCTTATTATACTTAATTATTCTTATCACGCCATTTATCTTTCTTTTTCACTTTTGAAAGCAATAATTTATTAATAATAACAAAAATGATCCAAATTGTCTCAACTTTGTTTATTTAAACATCATCAAATGTCTAAGGTTTTGGCCAATTGGCCATCAGCAAGGACTTTGTAATAAAATGTATGTAATAACAGCTTTAATTATTAACTTTTTGTTAACAGTATCAAAGCATTACTAACTATAATTTGCATTTTTAATATATAATTTAGTATCATAGCCTCACGTTGATTTATTATAATTTGCAGGTTATTGTGCCAAAGTCAATTTAACACAATAAAAAAGAACCTATAAAACATAAACAATAAGGGAAAACATTTCTTTACTGATAAATTTGCACCATTCTATATTTTAATTTACCTGTTTGTCTTATAGCATTTAATAATAATTTTTATTAATATAGTTAATAAAATTACGAACCTAGAGTGGTGGAGGACTGTAAAGTTGGATTTTTTACACTAACATCAAATAGCAATGTTAAAGTTTCCTGGACATTCAGAAATATTTGTCAATGAAAAGGTCGATTAACTGACAAGAATTTTCCTTGAATGCATTTCTATTATTCCTGAGCCAGTTTTCAGAATAAGCTTGACTTTTACCAAAAGAAAAATCATTAATACTTAATTGGTGTAATTAAGCCAGATATTACTGACAAAATGAGAAGCAATATCTTCCCGAATTGTTTTCAAAGGACTCCTATAAGAATATTGCTGCAATTAGACAGTATCATCCTCAAAATTTTGACAGAAAATAGACAGCAGAACAAAAAGATTTCTTTTCAATTTGGAGATTAAAGGATCCTACATAAAAGGATGAAACCGCAAGCTATGTTTTATGTTGAAGTATTACCTTAGCTCACATTTAGACATTGACTGCAATTCAGATCTTTTAGTTCATAAAACTCTTGGAGTGGTGGGAAATAGACCATAATGTCATCTTCAGATATTGAAAAAAAAATTTTTTTTTAAAAATAGATGCTCTTAATTATTGTATTAGTTCATAAAATTTTCTTGACCTCTGGAGAGTAAGTTCCTCCCAACTCATGCTCATGGACGAAAATAAAATCATCTAGCCATCAGGAATCAGGATATTATTTTTACAATATAAAATATTACAGTATTTACAGCTGTGAATACAAATATATTGAAATAGAATTTTGAATATGAATATATTCATACACCAAGTTGTGAATATAATTATATTTGTGTTCACAACCATAAATTTATAATTCTATTCATAACTTTTAATTGGATTATATTGGTATAATAGCATCAGGCAGTTTTTGGAATAGTATCGGTTTTGAGTTTGCATTCTCAGATATCGATTTATTTTAACTGTTCGGATTTCAAACACTTTCAGGTCCTTTGCTATGTTTCACGCTTATAAATTTACTCTTAACATTACAGATTTTAAACGTATTAAGATATTGTAATATGTTTTCAGTGATTTAGAAAATGAAAGTCCATCTGGGATTGTGGGTGGCCCTGGTTTTAAAATGATAATTCCCTAAGAATGCTATATTAACAACAACTAAGCCCTTCATGAAGGATTGAAGACTGATTTATTGCTAGTTATAGTCTAATTAGGTCTGGTACAAGTTTTATACTGAAAAATCTTATTTTTTTTCTGTTATAATCTTTTTATAGGGTGCTTTTCTTGTTATTATTATTTATTTTAAATAATTCAAGATTTTTCTTTTAACTTATTACTATTAGTATTTTTAGGCTTAAAGGACTATGTTATGAATATGTCAAAAAAACAGATTTTTTATTGGTGGTTTTAGATTAAATCAAACTGAAAAAAATTTGAATTGGGTTAAAGGTAAGATGGTTTTTTTTTATCCCTGAAAATTTTTATGAAATTCAGTTATAAACTTTTTAGAGGAAGCTGTTCAATTGTTTTATGATCATAAAATTTGGTGCAGTGCACAAATTTATTTGATTTAATTGACCCAAAAGTCCTGTAAGAAACTTATTTCACAAATTTCAAAACCTTTGTGGTTAACAAGAAGGCCTAGATTGTCCCAATTGACTACATTTTTATTCTACTTAAGTAGTGAAATTTAGCATTTTTTAGCCTGTTTTGATTCTGTTCCTGTGGAAATTCCTTAATTAACTGATGTAAAAGAGGTTTAAACCAAAAGTAGAAGATGCTGTAAACAAAAAAGAATGGTGAATGATGATTCAAACTCAAGGAAAACTGCAGTGATGTAGAATTTTAAGTTGAAAAATCATTCCTGGTCATCCTGAGTATACACAATTAAATGTCTGGCACTGAATGAGTTAAGTATTATATATCTTACTGGTCCATATTATTTTACCACATCTGTGTCTATGGTTATCAGGATTCGACTTGTTAAAATTGTTCACTATTCTGTTTCAAATGTTATTTTATTGTTTATATAACTTGACCTTTTGTATGCCATATGTATTAGTACATATTTTGGGGGAAATTCCCAATATATTTAAAAAAAAAATTAGTATGAAACTAATAAACATTTATCCTTATATATTATTATATATGTATAGGATTGGTTACTTCCCTTGTTCAGTATGAAATGATCAGAGAATTTCTATTTTTTTATCTTTGCAATATGTCTATGTATACTTTGTATTTCATTAACAATTTGGTTAGTTTCTTATTCTTTACAGTTACTTTATTTTAATACATACACTATAATTCTCATAGAACATGGATGGATATACTTCATTATTGATTGTTTCATAAAAGGCTGCAATGGTGGTGTAATGTGTTTCTTTACAATGTTTTGGGGTGTTTCCCTTTCTTCAGATATAATTCCTGTAATTATAATCATTCAAAATATAATATTTATCTTAACAATTTTTATGTGTAATTAAAATGTTTACTCTATTTTACCTTATGGTCAATACTATCTATTTCATTTCAGAAATTTTGCCATCTAAAGTTATCAATTAAAAAGTCTTATAAAATTATATTTACACAGTATCAATCAGCATTGCTACCTTCCATCTGTCAGTTTTTCACCTCATCATCTTAATGCTTAAATAATAAATAACTTTCTTGGAAATAATCAAGAATAAATCTTTATTTCATTTAACATCCTATTGGGGTATCCTCCATTTTCAGGTAATCTAATTCCTGTAATAAATACACCATTGTGTTTTAACATCATATTAGCAACTTTCAGATAAAATTGGAATGTTCATTCTATGTTACCTTATTATTAGCTTTATCTATTTCTTAATAAAAATTCATGTACTTTAACAATTATAGTAATAAAAAAAAAAAAAAAGCTGACTGAACTAGTTGTTTTTGGTTGGGGCTTTAAGGCATAAAACCCTGAGGTCATCAACACCCATGTTACGCACTTTATAATTCTATTTCAAGATTTGAAACTCTTTAAATAATTACTAAATAAATTTAAATAATTACTTATTTTAGAATTATTTAGTACGTATAACAAACTTTCGGGTTTAAATCTTATTTAAAAGGCCATTCCTTTTTAAGAAAACCATTTCCACGTTCTTCTGGTCATCATTCAGAGCATCCGATACACTCGGTCCCACTCCCGATCTATTTAAGTTCATGGAATAGAAATGACATTCTTCAAATATGTGACTGACCGTAAGTACACTGTTGCAGTATTGATATTTTGGTGGTGGTTGCTTATTGATCAGATATGCATGAGTTAAATTTGTATGACCTATTCTTAATCTGGCAATAGCTACCTCATCCGTGTGATTGGAACGGTTTGATGTGGTCCATGGTTTAATCATTTTTTTAATTTGCTTGGCGGGCTTTTATTCCACATGGCTTGCCAACTAGCTGATATTTCATTTTTCATCGGAAGTCTTATTTCTTGGGGTATCAGAACGGCCATGCCCCGACCCGGAAAGGCAAGTGCTTGTTTAACTGCAATGCCGACTGAACTAGTTATAGGCATAATAGTAGAAGACAAAAGAGGTTTATTATATAATACACTATTATAGGCCACTACTTTTTATACTGAAGTAGCTATTGTATCTAAAAGTTGTTAATGTAATGTTAAAACAAAGTGGTGTATTAACAGGAATTAAATTACTTGAAGATTGAGGATACCTTGAAACGTGTTAAATGAAATAAGGATTTTTTTATGAAGCAATCCATAGGAAGTATCTTATGGATCACCTTATCATCCAAAAACAGAGCTTATGAACTTCCTAGTAGACTATCAAGAATAATTATGATAATCAGTGTAAACAATAAAATATGCTGAAAACAATATTAAAACCAGAGTTAAAAACTGAAATTGCCAACAGCTATAAAATAGATTATTAAAAATATTGAATTACTAAAACTATAATAAATTAAATAAATATAAGCTAAAGTCATTTTATAAATACTATTAAATAATTATGTTGCCAATATTAGGAATATTTTTGGATAAAATTGCCCAACTAAGTCTCTGTAATATGAAACCCCAGAAATGAAATCATACAACTTCCTCATTCTGTCTATTCTTGGTTTCAATATATCAACCTTATTAACATTTTAAGTGAATGATTAATTTACCAGTGTTAAAATTTCCTAATAAATTTTAATTATTTTTTTTAGATGATCAACCAGTTTCTTTTGAAAGAAGAACTAGCTCTGTGAGGAAATTCAAGATGAAAGATAGGAGGATGTCTAAAACAAGAAGCATTGTAAGTTGACAATTTTCAATTTTATATTAAAGTGTTAGTTGTTTATTGGAAGTTTATTAGTTGGCTATATGTAAAAGTAGGTAAGGAATAAAGTAATATGACTTCTAAAGTTGGCCAATTTCTTTCTTACCAGTTTAGAAAGATATTTGTGATTTTTAGGATGCCTGATTCTTTGCCATCGGGTCCTGGAACATCGCTTGGCATGGATAAGGTTTATAAGGTCTTGTAGGCGTAAAAGGTTTTTGTGATATTTCGAGAAAAAAAAAAACAGAAGTGAGGATGCAGTCATAACTGCTTGTTGGATCAAGGTGGTGTAGAAGTTAACTGTGTCATGGGGTCTTGTAGATTAAGGATACTCTGAGGTCTATTTTATTGCTTACTATTTGTCAGAAGAGGTTCCAGTTGACCCAGGGCCCTTGATGAAAGACAGTGGAGATGGCTGGGGAATCGGCAATGTGGAAAGGGTTAGGATAAAGGGACTGTGGTCTGAGGAAAGATAATCAAGCCAGGAAATGGAGTACTTTAGTGGTCCTAGACCTGTGTGAATGAAAAATTAAAAAAGGAGGTTGGGATCAGTTGGCCAGTTGGTAGGAGTAAGGGGGGAGAGGGGAGCTTCTTGGCTATGATGGGAGTTGAGTACAGACAATAATCACCCTCTGGAATTTCGTAGATTTAGCTCCACAGTGTTGGTGTTTAGTATTCAGGTTTCCATCTTGAAGGAAATGTTGTCCTAAGGAATTAAGAAAGGAATGGAGTCAGAATTTGGAAATGAATATTTTAGGTGGGGAATATGCTATAACAATTTTTTAAGAAAAATTTGATGTTTTAATTGTGACAGTAATGCTCAATAGGAAATAATGGCATCAGGGAATTGTCTCAAGGCCTCAAAAGTTAACTAACTGTCTTAAAGATATGATATTGCAGTTAGTCTTTTGTTATAAACAGAAGTGCTATAATTCTTTATTACTAACAGTGTTGTTGAATATTCATATTTACAAAATGATTCTTTACATTACATTACTGTATAATTACAATTAAAAGTAATAGATTGATATGAATGTTATTTAGTGTGAATTATGTTTATGTAAGATTTAAAATTTTCAATCTTCCATTATAAAAAAAAAGATAAGATGTTTACATGCGTAGACAATGGCTATTTTATTTTTTACCCTCGGTTGATCTCTATCTTCTTTAAAAACTTTAACTACCTGGTGAACTTGAAATTCTAAAGTATTTAGCTCTTCTTTTATACCATCCTGTTGTGTTGATGGGTGCAGTTGCCTTATTATAACACTGCGTGCTCTCTCTTGGTGCAGTTGCCTTATTACAAGATTATGTGCTCTCTCTTGGTGCAGTTAATATATATGATAATTTGCCTTAATGTCTGTTAGATATTTAATAATTTTTCTATATGTTTCAGAGGTGTCAGGTATTAAGTTTCTGTCATTGGTGCGGCTTTAATGTATATATTTTGCTGTGCTCACTATTTTTTTTTTTTATATGTTGGAGATTGGTATAGCTTCAATGTCTTCTGTTTGATTATTTGACAACAGGTGATAAAAGTTGAGTATGAAAAATGGCGATTCTTCTACAATAACTTGTGTTGAAGTGCCAGTTTGGGTTTGATTTCCTCTGGAAAAACATTATAGAGAAAGATGATTATTTGCCGATCACTAATAGTGAGTGGTTTAATCCACAAGCGAGTTTCCCTTTGGTCTGTACTACTTAGGTAAAGCAGACTTTGACTTATAGCAATCTTTGCTAGTCACAGATTTTTTTAGCAGTTATTTATGGTTTGGGGAGGAACAAATATCCATACTCATACTGAACTAATCTTAATTGATACCATATCTCTTACTGCTCTAAGATACATCAAGAGAAAGTGCTGATGGTATGATCCTATAAGTCCCATTTGTAAGTCAACAGTTCATTTTGATACAGGATAATGCATGTCCACATACCACAAGAATTGTGTCCGAATACTTGCAAACATGAAAATTACCATTTTGGACTGGCTTGTATGAACTGGTATGAACCCCATAGAGGGTTTATGGGATAATTCAAGAAAACATGTTAAGCATTTTCATCATGCTCATAGTCACCTAAATTAGCTTCAATGTAATTTATTTGTAATTATAATTAAAATTAAAGTTCTTTTATGCCTGAAGAGTATAGGCCCTTTGCTTTGCTTTTTAATACCTGTTGTTTTAAGGATGCCCCCTGTTAGAAAACCTGTTTGTCAGTTTGACAAAAAGTGTCATTTCTTATTTTTATTCTCTTTAATTTATTTGTAGTACCATTATTAAAAATGATTTCTTTATGATGACTTTGTTTTAATAACCTGTAAAGAAAATGATTCTTACCACAAATTTAAAAAAAAAACTTTTATAAATTAGAATTATAAGGGAAAATAAGAGTATCCATATTTTAATTATTATTTACTGTAGAGTGTATGTTTGCGTTTATATACATTGTATACAGTGTAATATGCTCTTTTAAGAGTAAATTGTTATTTTTTATATATAACAGATTTTTTGTATAATATCCTCTTTTATGAATAAAGAGTTATTTTTTATGTATAAATGATTGTTAGTAAGTTTTATGTGATTTATCATTTCAACATGTTTATTTGTAGTATTGAACCAAAAACCAAGCTAACCAATTTTCATTGTCTATAATAAATACGTTATTCAAAACAAAACCAAGATGGCGGTACGTATGCTTCAAAAAGTCTGTTGAATAGCGACCATGTTGAGCAGATTCAAATATTTTAAAAACTTCCTATCATAATTGAAAATACAGTAAATTTAAGAAAAAATAGAAGTCAAGAAATAGCGCTAAAGAATAATATTCAGAAAGTAAATCATTTGCATAAATCCAAAACTGTTGTGTGACAATTGATGTTTACATTGAACATCAAGACAGGTTTTGATTTTTGCCAGGCATTAGTTGCTTAGGCGCGGGCGGGGAATAATGTTTTCCTGGATGAGGAGGTCCTCATCATCTCTTGTTCAGCTCAAGGGTTGACATTTTGAAATAGGAGACATCGGAGAGTCATCCATGAAGAAAAAAGGATTCTTTGTTTGGATCGCCAAACAACACACTTAATTGATTGTGAGTAAAAAGCTATAAGAGGACCAAGGTATTTTTCATTAGTGTTTATTTGCTGAAAAGATTGTTTGTAGCAAGTGTTGGTTTGTTGAATAAGAAGACAAAGAAAATAATCAAAGGAAGATTCTATGAAATTGGTTAGTTATGTAATACCTAGATTTAAATACATTTGTAAAAGAGATATTAATTTAATTAATTGTTAATAGAAAAAGTGTCTGTTTCTGATTGCCTAGGAACCCGCCCTGAGATTAAGAGTCTATTATATTATAAAATTTAAATAAAATTCTTCTATCTGTTAAATATTAAAGCTTTTCATTTGAACCCAAGCTATCTTTAAGATATGAGAATTTAAGTTAAAAATATCAAATTCCACTTATTTTAATTTTAATAATTTTTGAATATTACAATATATTTTTTTTTTTTTTTTTTAGGATTTTGAAGAATCAAAACCCAAAAAACCTAGAACATCTGAGGATTTTTACTTGTTTTGTAAATTCATATTAGAGTATGAGAATTATGATGTATCAGATAAGGAGGTAAATACTTAATTTTGGTTATTTTTTATGATTCTGTTTAAATTTTTGTTCTTCACAATCAATAAAATCTCTATTGCATCTTGAACTGCTTAATATGGAGTTATTCTATATTAATACCATAAGGGATTATTTCTTTAGTCAAGAATTAGGTGTCTTAGCAGTTAATGTTACTTTTTAAATAAGTATTAGTCCTCTCTGAAATCAAAACTAAGCGTATAAAAGAATAAATAAAGGTCAAGAAAATAAAGAACAAATCAGGAGATGCACCTTTCGTATTGAAAGTAATCCACGGAATGGAATAAAGAGATGATGGAAGGCAGATGAGAGGTAGACACAGGAGAGGAGAAATAAATGGTTATATATATGTATAAATTATAGTAGGATAATAATAGGAAATATAAGGAGATATTAAACGATAATATACTTAAATACAAAATTAATTAATTTAAAAAAACAAGAACATGGCACTGTAAGGTGGGTGTCCTGATTTGTTCTTTATTTTCCTTTTTTCTTAACCTTTATTTATTTTAATCTTATTTCCTTAATATTCTGCCTTTTACTATGTACTATACTTGTTTTATATCTATATATCATTTCTCTTATATCTACTTTTTTTATATGTTATTACTTTTCCTGTTAATTTTATGCCTAATAGTTCATTTTATTTATACATATTACTCTACATCTTATTTTTATTTTCTTTAACTTCTTTTGTTCATTTCTATATAATTTTTCTCATATTTTATATCTATTTAGCTCACCTTAGTTTACTTTTTATTTCATGTCATCTTATTCTCTTACACTGTTAACATATTTTTATTTTTTAACCCTGATGAAACTCTGCAAAGTGGGACAAAATGTTGGCTCCTAATAGTTTTTTACTACTTGACTGTACCCAGATCATCTTCCATTTAAAATATTTTACACTGATTATTTAAATTGAAATTTATATTCAGTTTATATTAATTTACTACTGGTCATTGGCTAGGTCAGAGATACATAATTTGTGTATTTAAATTAATCATTGTTAATGGAAGTTGAAAAATTTTTATTTTCCAATCAATCTGATATTTTTTACTTTTTGACAATAAAATATATTTATATAATGATTAATTATTTTATTGTTAAATTATTGATTTTGATAAATCCAAATGATGAGATTCATATTAATATCCATTTTTATTTTATTTTTTATAAGATAGATTATTAAACCTTACATTGAGTAATGTTTAACCTTCTGATGTTATTAATATTGTGTGAAAATTTTAGTTTTATGGACTAGTTGTGGTTTTTGTTTAGTTTCAGATTGTTTTGAAGTATTAAAAATAAAGTATTATTCTTTAAATACCATCAATTGGTACCCCAATTTTTAACTGAAATCATTCATGAATAACCATAAAGTTTATTGGGTAGTAAAAAGTAACTATAGTAAATAAATTTTATTTATTTGTAAAGTGTAAAGGATTTTAATATTAGAAAAGGTTGTGCAATTTACTTTATGCTTTAGGATATTAGAATCTAATCAAATATCAACATGTTCAGTACTATAAAATGCTATGCGTCACTCTGTACTAAATGTGTTAATTTAGTTATTATTGTTGTAACATACTGTTAGATCATTTTAATTGAGGACATGATAGCTAAACTTATAGGGGTGAGCATCTCAGAGTGCTTGGTTCAGAACGTTTTGGGTTTGATTCCCTCCTGGCTCGATCAATATCTATTTTGTGGCAGCCCCAAGAAATTAATCTTGTCATCACCTCTTTAGGGCTGTCAGAAGGTCCTGAAAGGAGAACTGGAGTCAAAAAATAAAACCATTTTAATTTGATTACTAACTAAAATATTTTATTTCCATAGGATTCTCAAGATTTAAGTAGAGAAGAAGATATTGATAAGAGCTTGGATAAGAATGATTTAACGAATGAAGATGAACAGCAAAATTCAGTCGTTGAGATGTCATCAGATGAAGACTCATATGATTTGGTGACTTGCTTTTGTGGGAAGCCTTTTGCTGGTAGGCCAATGATAGAATGCAGCAAGTGCCTTACCTGGATTCATTTAAGATGTGCTAAAGTTAAAAAGTCAGATATTCCAGATGTATTTATTTGTTCGCACTGTAAAACAGCAGAAGAAAAATGAAATTATAAATGTAAATTTAATTTTATTGGAAACAATCTTGTATTATAATATTTTTTCCATGATTTGAAAGGTATAAGTATTTAACTATTTTTAGATTTTTACATGAAGACCTGAGGTTTAATGAAACTGTTATCTTTTCTTTTCTTTTTTTTTTTTTTTTTACAATATTGTTTCGAGTAAACAAATATTTGTCATTAACTAAGATTCATGTGAAGATTTCTTCACTTATATATGTCTATTATGTTTAAGGAAATTTTTTTCCAAAACAAAAAATAAGAAAAAAAAAATTGAATTTTGTTTTGCACATGAAGATTACAGTGCATAGTTCATTAAAATGCTAGTCGTATGATGAAAAGATTGTTATTAATATTATGTATATTTAACTCTTTAAAAGGTTACCAGTTACTGGAGTAATGGTTGCTTAAAGATTTCTACAAATTTAGTTTATTGTTCACAAAAATAGCAAACTGCTTGTAATAGTTTGTATGTATTATGTATTAAGGATAATATATACTTCCTTAATCAGACGTTTATTTTATACATTTAAAGGCCAAATAGATTAACCAATCATTGGAAATTGGTTGTCATATTTTTGTACTGTTCCATTATAACTTCTACATCAAATAATTTATTTGTTTGTTTTGATTGGTTATGTAGTTCTTAAATGTATGCTTTATTTTGATGGATTAATGAAGTTCATGGTTGTTAATCATTTTTGCCTGTATTTTAAAACTGCAGTAGTTTGTCTTCAAAATGAATAAAATTCATTTCCTTTGTAATATTATCTTTTTTTCTAGAAAGCTATTTGTTTTCTATATCAAATATAAATTACATATTAAAATCCACTACTTTCACCATCATTGAGCATTGAACAGCTATAAAAGGGGAGGTTGAATACTTTGTTGTACTATGTGTCTTTTAGCAAAAGCTCAGTTTCATTGATTTGTTTTAGGTAATGTGTATATTTAGCTGTCTTATGTGCGTGTGTGTGTGTGTGTGTGTGTGTGTGTGTGTGTGTGTGTGTGTGTGTGTGTGTGTGTGTGTGTGTGTGTGTGCGTGCGCGCGCGTGTGTATTTCTTATCATAAAATGGCTTTTTGTTTTTAAGGATTACATTTATCATTAGAGTTACTGCACCATTTAGTGTGTTTGTGTGTGTTTTAAATTGTTATATCTATATTCAATAAAACATATTTTCTCAGTTTGTTTTGTATGGGATAAATTGCCTCGTACATCTTTTCTTTCTTTGATATTTGTTTTTTAAGTGGGGTGCATTGTGATATTTATGGCCTTGTAATATTAAAATTAATAAATGAGTCTGATTGATCTAAAGACACTTCTTTTCATTTGAACTATCATACCATCTTCGTTAGGTTTCTTGTACATTCAATGAACATTTTAGGCTATGTCCTTGTTTATGTTACATTCATTAGCATTATCGTGTATTATTTCCCTCCTATCGATCAATTTAATTTGATGTGGTTTTAGATATTCTTGTTGTAAATTTATCTGTTTCATGTGTGGTGTTCAACTGATTTAATGAAAATTGAATTTCCTTCATGTTCTGATTGTGATAGATGTAGTAAAATTATTATTATTATTTTTTTTTTTATCATATTTAAATAACTCCCCTTTCAATAAAAACTGTGGAAAAGTGTCATTTTGTAGAAATTTGTTCAATGAATCAATGGAAATTCTAGAATGGTAGTTTTAGTGTTATGAGTGAATTATCCTGTGCCCTTCCTTTGTGCTAAAGTCATGTTTACTGAAATATTCTTTTGTAGAAGTTGTTCAATGGAGCAATGAGGATTTTAGGACAAAAGTATTAAAGATGACTTATTACCAGGTTATGAATTTTTTCTTTTTTATAATTTGTGTGATGAAACAATTAAACAAACAAACAAACAAAAGATTTTCAGATAAATTTATTGAAATTGAATTAATACAATAAGTAATTGTGGTATGCTTCTAAATAGTCTATGCTGGAAAATGTCTGAATTATCAATCAATCTTAATTATTGTATTTCTTCACCTATTTTTAAAGATGTTTACTTATATAACAATCTAATTGATTTACTTTTTTAGTTATCTTTATTTTTTTATGCTCACGAAAATTGTTGTATTGATTTTTAAAAAATATTTGTTTTGTGTTTAAAGTAAGCAGTGATAATGCAGCTAATTTGAAATGATAAATAATCAAACTTATCTTTTACAGTTAAATTAATTTTATTTTTCAACATTTATGGTGGCTGTGATTTTTAAGTTTGTTATGAAAGTATCACAGTAAACTTACTTTTATCAACTAATTGTGTGACTGAGGATTTTAGGATCTACTTATCTCCAGTCTTTCAATACTAAAATTAACAAGTCCTAAAACAGCACAGTACTACTACTGAAAATTTTTGTTGGAAAGTGTGTCGATCAACAAAAAAAACAAACACATTTCTGCAGATTATATTTATGTATAGTAACAGATGTTTTAGCTTATTTTGATGTGACATCCTTATAACATTAAGAAAAAAAATTATTGCTATGTTGATGGACCAGTGTGAAATATGATCAAGTCAGTCATTTGGTGGAAAACTAAATAATTCTTTATTATTAATGTGTTGAATTTTAATAACATATTTATTTTATTTGAGTATACTAAGAAGAAAAACATTGTTATTTATTTTTTTAAATTTATTATTTTGTTACTAAATCATTTAAAAAGAAAAATTATATTTTGTAATGATTTAAATTTTTGCTTGCTTTTTTTTAATACTGAACCACCGAATATACTATAATATAATACCGCCTGGTAGAAATTTAATTTTTACTTTATTTAGTATCAAGTACTTAAATTTTAGTAGGAACTGGAGTACATTTTTTTTTTTTTTTTTTATCGAGGGGTATGAAAGGCAAAATTTTAACCTTTGAATAAGTTGAAAACATAAAAAAAAATTTTTGTTCTGAACTCATTTGGTATTTTTCATTGTTGTTACTATGTAACTCATTTATTTTTCATGCCTTTAATTGATAATAGAAATGTATTAAATAAGTTAGTTGGAGTAAGGTTTTTTTAAATTTTATTTTTTACTTCATTGAACTTTATTATGTTTGCAAATTTATACTGTTAATTCATACTGTGCATTAGTTTTATATTATGTAATATTTAATCACATTTTACTTTTTATATGCATTATTTTTGAGTATTTTTTTTATTATAAAAAGAAAGATTTTAATGGTATAAATAAAAATAATACAATGAAGTAATAGTGCATTAAAGATATTCAAAATTAACTGAAAGATTTTTTCATAAAAGAAAATTTGTTTAGGCTTATCAACTTAAAATATATATCATAAATTATGGGGATTCGTGTGTTATGAATTTCATTTTTTGGCAAGTTTTCAATTTTAATCTGACTACTTAAATTAATAACTTGTTATTGTGAAAATTCTATCACCATTCTCTTTAGATTCAAAGTTTCATAAATTCTGTGATGTAATTACAAAACTATAAATGTATACGTTGGCTTATTTAACTTAATTTATACAGGGGTTTTTGCTTAATCAGTTAAGTTGACTTAACTGCCCATATAAATTAGATATTGATTACACTTTTACATAGTAATTAATAATAATCTGGCTCTATGAATGTTGTTAAAACATATACTTAAAAAATATATAAATACTGAAAGTAAACTTACATTTAGTATCAATTTTTAACTTAACTTACTTGATGGAAGCTTTTATTCTGTGCGACAATATTTACTTCTGAATTTTAAATATTAAAGGTTGTATTAAACATTGCATTACTGTTGGAGGCAGGTTATATGTATCAACCATATCTTTTGTTTATATTTAAAATCTAATTTTAAAAAAAATAATTTTGCCTCCCCTATTAAGATAAATTATTTTTGTGGAAATTCCTTGTCTTCCGCCTATAAATGATTAAATAAATATTCAATATCCAATATCGGTTCATCATTAGGTAATCTAATTAATAGTTTATTATTACTTCATAAATCTTTTAAAATTAAAACTAGTTACCATCTCATATAACCAATTAACATCATTCCTTTGTCTTGTTATTTTATAGTATTTGTTTTTATTTTTGTTTTGATAATTTTTCATAAAAAACAATTTTCAGCTAAAAATCCTTAGCTCTTTAGATTATTTTTAGAACTTTTAATTTATTTCTTCAGGTAAAATTGTAAATATATACAGATGTTTATTATTAGTTTTTGTTAGAAAAAGGTGATAAAAAAATAACTATTTTTTGCTTCAAGTACATTTTTACTTTCTTTTATAGAATTCAAACCGAGTATTAGTTGAACTCCAATCTAATTAGCTTGAGTAGATTAATTATTTTAATTATCATTTAAAAACTATGCAAAATAGGCATGATGAGTTACATAATTTCATTACATGTAGCTGGAAGTTCACAATATTAATTGTATGATAATATGTTATTATTAATGATGTGATTATATCTTTTCTGATTAATTTTTAGAATATAAGTGGGATATCTATGTTATTTCAGTTCTAATTTCATGTGGTACACATGACACTATTATGATATTTAGCTCAAAGCTAATAAAATTACATTTTGAATTATTTAATTCATCAAGCATTCTATTTGTTTTACTTTTCTAAAGGTTTAAACAAGGAAGAATTTAAGCAATTTTTATGTAAACATTTATTATTTATTAGATGTATGTTTCATAAATTAAAAAAAAACAACAATCTATACATATTCAGTGATGTCAGGCATTGGATGTAAATATAGTATGTGCCATTAATTTTATTATTGTTAATATCTATCTCTTCAATTATTTGTCGTTGATAGCTTATAATTGTAAAACTGTTTTGTTATTTTTAATCTTTAACGGTTATAAACATATAT
>NW_027114055.1:186945-187784 GCF_000696795.3 Halyomorpha halys
TGTAACAGACCTTACGTTACTCGAATGGTTGTTCAAAAACATCGATGTATTTTGGGTAATGTATTGTAAGCAACGATTTTTAAAAACATCGATGTCGTTGATGACAGATACTTTGTTTAAAAAACCACTTCTGGCAGGCCTTAAAATCCGTGATCGTTGATAGTCGTTGTAACAGACCTTACGTTACTCAAATGGTTGTTAAAAAACATCGATGTTTTTTGAAGTCGAAGTCGGATTCTTACTTTCAAAGACCACTTCTGGCAGGCCTTAAAATGGATAGTTGTTGTAACAGACCTTACGTTACTCAAATGGTTGTTAAAAAACTTCGATGTATTTTGGGTAACGTATGGTAAGCAACGATATTGTAAAAACATCGATGTTTTTTGTAGTTGATGTTGGATTCATACTTTCAAATACCACTTCTGGAAGGCCTTAAACTGCGTGATCGTTGGATAGTCATTGTAACAGACCTTACGTTACTCAAATGCTTGTTCAAAAACATCGACGTAATTTGGGTAATGTATTGTAAGCAACGATTTTTAAAAACATCGATGTCGTTGATGTAGGATTCTTACTTTCAAAAACCACTTCTGGCAGGCCTTAAAATGCGTGATCGTTGGCGAGTCGTTGTAACAGACCTTAAGTTACTCAAGTGGTTGTTCAAAAACATCGATGTATTTTGGGTAACGTATTGTAAGCAACGATTTTTAAAAACATCGATGTTGTTGATGTCAGATTCTTTGTTCACAAAACCACTTCTGAGAGGCCTTGAAATGCGTGATCGTTGGATAGTCGTTGTAACAGGCCTTATGTTTCTTAAATGGTTGTTCAAAAACATC
>NW_027114055.1:187834-190460 GCF_000696795.3 Halyomorpha halys
AGTTTGAATTATAATTATAAAATAGGTTATGTATCTAATCATATGTTGATTTTGTACACATTATGTGTTTGTTTGAAGTACCTTGTATAACTAATGTATTAGTGTATGATTTACAAGTCTGTTTTATATTTTATGTTAAAAGATAATGAAAGAGCTGAAGTTAAAATATTTGCATGTTTTAGAAAAATTATTATCCCCCCCCCTAAATATCTTGTACTTTATGAAATGACATTCATATAATATTTTATGATCATTCACCAGTTTTTATTTTTCTATATTTATGTACATTTTTGTAGATAACTGAAATCGATCAATTTTGTATGTTCATATACCTAAATTGTCGAGCTTTATATTTGAATATATAATGTATATTGAAAACTTCCTTAATTTATTTTAAGCCTGTTTTCTTATCAACTAATATTTTCTTGTTTCTATGTTCAAGGGTTTTTGGTTACACTTTAACCTTTTAGGTCAATCATGCATTGTTTATAATTTGTTAAAATAAATATGGCTCTGGCATCCCTATTATCCCATTTAAAATGAACAGCTCTATTAGAAAAAGGACAACACAAAAAATAAAATGATTTTCTACTGAAACAATGTGGTGAAGATGCTCCACCCAACATAATTAAAATAATTATTTGTAAATCATTAGAAAATATGAAATCATTTCTTTTGCTTTTATATAAGGTAAGCGATCAAGAAAGAGAGAACTATTTTAATGTTACAACTTAATGGATAGGAATATTATGAAAATAAGATGATAAGGAATATTAAACCTAGCCAATAATCTATATATACACACACATATATATATATATAAAACAGAATGTTTTTCCAGCGTAATCTTATGAACAATTGGTATTGGACTGATTTACATGTTTTTTTCCTATTGTTCTTGTTGAAAGCAGTTGGAATCCTTGATTCATCCTGTTGAATAGAGTTATGATAAAAATGAAACATTATTAGCCCGATGTTTTTTGTAGTCGATGTCCGATTCTTACTTTCAAAAACCACTTCTGGCAGGCCTTAAAATGCGTGATCGTTGGATAGCCGTTATAACAGACCTTACGTTACTCGAATGGTTGTTCAAAAACATCGATGTGTTTTGGGTAATATATTGTAAGCAACGATTTTTAAAAACATCGATGTCGTTGATGTCAGATACTTTGTTTAAAAAACCACTTCTGGCAGGCCTTAAAATGCGTGATCGTTGGATAGTCGTTGTAACAGACCTTACGTTACTCAAATGGTTGTTAAAAAACATCGATGTATTTTGAGTAACGTATTGTAAGCAAAGCTTTTGTAAAAGCATCGATGTTTTTTGTAGTCGATGTCGGATTCGTACTTTCAAAAACCACTTCTGGCAGGCCTTAAAATGCGTGATAATTGGATAGTCGTTATAACAGACCTTACGTTACTCAAATGGTTGTTCAAAAACATCGATATATTTTGGGTAATGTATTGTAAGCAACGATTTTTAAAAACGTTGATGTCAGATTATTTGTTTAAAAAACCACTTATAGCAGGCCTTAAAATGCGGGATTATTGGATTGTCGTATCAGACATGTATTGTAAGCAACGATTTTTAAAAACATCGATGTTTTTTGTACTCAATGTCGGATTCTTACTTTCAAAAACTACTTCTGGAAGGCCTTAAAATGCGGCATAGTTAAATTGTCGTAACAGACCTTACGTTACTCAAATGGTTGTTAAAAGACAACGATGTATTTTGGGTAATGTATTGTAAGCAACGATTTATAAAAACATCCATGTCGTTGATGTCAGATTCTTTGTTTAAAAAAACACTTCTGGCAGGCCTTAAAATGCGGGATCGTTGGATTGTCGTTGTAACAGAACTTACGTTACTCAAATGGTTGTTCAAAAACATCGATGTATTTTGGAGTCGAAGTCGGATTCTTACTTTCAAAAACCACTTCTGGCAGGCCTTAAAATGCGGGATCGTTGGATTGTCGTATCAGACCTTACGTTACTCAAATGGTTGTTCAAAAACAGCGATGTATTTTGGGTAATGTATTGTAAGCAACGATTTATAAAAACATCCATGTCGTTGATGTCAGTTTCTTTGTTTAAAAAAACACTTCTGCAAGGCCTTAAAATGCGGGATCGTTGGATTGTCGTTGTAACAGAACTTAGGTTACCCAAATGGTTGTTCAAAAACATCGATGTATTTTGGGTAACGTATGGTAAGCAACGATATTGTAAAAACATCGATGTTTTTTGTAGTCGATGTCGGATTCTTACTTTTAAAAACTGCTTCTGGCATGCCTTAAAATGTGTGATCATTGGATAGTCGTTGTAACAGACCTTACGTTACACAAATGGTATGTTCAAAAACATCGATGTATTTTGGGTAACGTATGGTAAGCAACGATATTGTACAAACATCGATGTTTTTTGTAGTCAATGTCGGATTCCTACTTTCAAAAACCACTTCTGGCAGGCCTTAAAATGCAGGATCGTTGGATTTTCGTTGCAACAGACCTTAAATTACTCAAATGGTCGTTCAAAAACTTCGATGTATTTTGGGTAATGTGTTGTAAGCAACGATTTTTAAAAACATCGATGTTTTTTGTAGTCGATGTCGGATTCTTACTTTCAAAAA
>NW_027114055.1:190588-191501 GCF_000696795.3 Halyomorpha halys
AAAAAACCACTTCTAGCAGGCCTTAAAATGCGGGATTATTGGATTGTCGTATCAGACCTTACGTTACTCAAATGGTTGTTCAAAAACATCGATGTATTTTGGGTAACGTTTTGTAAGCGACGATAATGTAAAAAATTCGATGTTTTTTGTAGTCGACGTCGAATTCTTACTTTTAAAAACTACTTCTGGCAGGCCTTAAAATGTGTGATAATTGGATAGTCGTTGTAACAGACCTTACTTTACTCAAATGGTTGTTAAAAAACATCGATGTATTTTGAGTAACGTATTGTAAGCAAAGCTTTTGTAAAAACATCGATGTTTTTTGTAGTCGATGTCTGATTCGTACTTTCAAAAACCACTTCTGGCAGGCCTTAAAATGCGTGATCGTTGGATAGTCGTTGTAACAGACCTTACGTTACTCGAATGGTTGTTCAAAAATATCGATGTATTTTGGAAAACGTATTGTAAGCAACGATTTTTAAAAACGTTGATGTCAGATTATTTGTTTAAAAAACCACTTCTAGCAGGCCTTAAAATGCGGGATTATTGGATAGTCGTAACAGGCCTTTTGTTTCTTAAATGGTTGTTCAAAAACATCGATATATTTTGGGTAACGTATTGTAAGCAACGATATTGTAAAAACATCGATGTTTTCTGTACTCAATGTCGGATTCTTACTTTCAAAAACTACTTTTGGCAGGCCTTAAAATGTGGCATAGTTTGATTGTCGTTGTAACAGACCTTACGTTACTCAAATGGTTGTTAAAAACATCGATGTCATTGATTTCGGATTCTTACTTTTAAAAACCACTTCTGGGAGGCTTTAAATTGCGTGATCGCTGGATTGTCGTTGTAACAGACCTTACGTTACTCAAATGGTTGTTCAAAAATATCGATTTTTTTTGTAGTCGAT
>NW_027114055.1:192041-192648 GCF_000696795.3 Halyomorpha halys
TAGCAGGCCTTAAAATGCGGGATTATTGGATTGTCGTATCAGACCTTACGTTACTCAAATGGTTGTTCAAAAACATCGATATATTTTGTGTAATCTATTGTAACCAACGATATTGTAAAAATATCGATGTTTTTTGTTGTCGATGTCGGATTCTTACATTTAATAACTACTTCTGGTAGGCATTAAAATGTTTGATAATTGGATAGTAGTTGTAACAGACCTTACGTTACTCAAATGGTATGTTCAAAAACATCGATGTTTTTTGTAGTCGGTGTCGGATTCTTACTTTCAAAAACCACTTCTGGCAGGCCTTAAAATGCGTGATCGTTGGATAGTCATTGTAACAGACCTTACGTTACTCGAATGGTTGTTCAAAAACATCGATGTATTTTGGGTAATGTATTGTAAACAACGATTTTTAAAAACATCGATGTCGTTGATGTCAGATACTTTGTTTAAAAAAACACTTCTGGCAGGCCTTATAATGCATGATCGTTGGAGAGTCGTTGTAACAGACCTTACGTTACTCAAATGGTTGTTCAAAAACATCGATGTTTTTTGTAGTCGAAGTCGGATTCTTACTTTCAAAAACCACTTCTGGCAGGCC
>NW_027114055.1:192703-199369 GCF_000696795.3 Halyomorpha halys
ACGTTGATGTCAGATTATTTGTTTAAAAAACCACTTCTAGCAGGCCTTAAAATGCGGGATCGTTGGATTGTCGTTGTAACAGACCTTACGTTACTCAAATGCTTGTTCAAAAACATCGACGTAATTTGGGTAATGTATTGTAAGCAACGATTTTTAAAAACATCGATCTCGTTGATGTAGGATTCTTACTTTCAAAAACCACTTCTGGCAGGCCTTAAAATGCGTGATCGTTGGCGAGTCGTTGTAACAGACCTTAAGTTACTCAAGTGGTTGTTCAAAAACATCGATGTATTTTGGGTAACGTATGGTAAGCAACGATATTGTAAAAACATCGATGTTTTTTGTTGTCGATGTCGGATTCTTACTTTTAAAAACTGCTTCTGGCAGGCCTTAAAATGAGTGATAATTGGATAGTCGTTGTAACAGACCTTACGTTACTCAAATGGTATGTTCAAAAATAACGATGTATTTTGGGTAACGTTTTGTAAGCAACGATTTTTAAAAACATCGATGCTGTTGATGTCAGATTCTTTGTTCACAAAACCACTTCTGGCAGGCCTTAAAATGCGGGGTCGTTGGATTGTCGTTGTAACAGACCTTACGTTACTCAAATGGTTGTTCAAAAACATCGATGTTTATTGTAGACGATGGCGGATTCTTACTTTCAAAAACCACTTCTGGCAGGCCTTAAAATGCGTGATCGTTGGATTGTCGTTGTAACAGATCTTACGTAACTCAAATGGCTGTTCAAAAACATCGATGTATTTTGGGTAACGTATGGTAAGCAACGATATTGTAAAAACATCGATGTTTTTTGTAGTCAGTTTTAAAAAACCACTTCTGGCAGGCCCTAAAATGCAGGATCGTTGGATTGTCGTTGTAACAGGCCTTTTGTTTCTTAAATGGTTGTTCAAAAACATCGATATATTTTGGGTAACGTATTGTAAGCAACGATATTGTAAAAACATCGAGGTTTTTGGAACTCAATGTCGGATTCTTACTTTCAAAAACTACTTCTGGCAGGCCTTAAAATGTGGCATAGTGTGATTGTCTTAAATCATCGATGTCGCATCTCTACTGTGCAGATTGATTGGCGTCCATTGTGAGGGTGAGATTATGATTCTTGTTATCGCTTTTCTAAGCAATCAATCTTGAAGTTAGTATAATATTAAATATTGAAATCGTTGAATGAGGCATTGTGACTATTTACCCATTGGGAGTGGGTGCCATTTTTAATATTACCACGCGTAAAATAAAGTTTGGAAATATGGATGTAGAACAAAATAATTTCTTTACACTTTTCTCCTCGTCGCCACTGTTGTCTCCATTCAGATTAGTACTGTCATTTGGGAATCACAAGGAAATTAAATAAACATAGTCCTAGAATGAAAAACACACACTATATTCGGAAAGGTTACCTCGTATCGATAGATAGATTCGAGAACAGATATAATCCATAGATCGATATATAACAATAACCCCACCATCTCCTGAACTCTATTTAGGTGAATCTTTGACACCCTACACAAATAACCACAGATTTCTGGGGATGATATTTGATTGGAAGCTAGATTGGGAACGCACATTTCGACATTAAAAAACTAAATATATTACGCTTGCTTACCGGCACCTCCTGGGGCTCAGACAGACCCACACTAATAAAATCATACCGGACTCTGGTATGCTCGAAACTAGACTATGGATATTTTATTTACGGTTCTACCAGACTAGATGTGGTTCATTACACAGGGATACGTATCGCAACCGGCGCATTTCGAATTAGCCCCATTCTTAGCCTGTGTTCTGAAGCTGGACTACCTCTTCTGTTATTCAGAAGGAAAAAACGGCGATAAACTATATTTCAAAATTATGCCCTCTAAAGGATCACCCTGTGCATAAATACATTTTCAAACCAAAATATTCAATTTTTTTTTAGAAATAAAATAAATTCAACACTCCCGTTGACAGAAAGATCACATACTGGTATTGAGTTTTTTAAAGAAATACCTTTGTGCATCCCGGAAGTCCTCAATCCTCCATGGATACACAGGCTACCAAATACAATGCTCCAATTATCCCGATTGCCAAAAGGTAGTACGACACCTACTGAATATAGAACTAGGTTCTCACGTCTTAGTCAAAATATTCCAGATCCTTTTTTGATCTATACGGATGGATCAAAATCTGACGAATCTACAGTATCCTCTTTCATCACAAATAACTCAACCCATAAAATTTTTAAATACCCTATTTTCAACCACTTATGTCCACCCAATTCCGGAAGAATAACAATTTAATGTTTCTAAGATAAGATAGATTGGGAGATAAATAATATTTAACATAAATATTATTGGATGTTTTAATATTTATAAAGAATCTGTAAGTACTTATACTCATATAATCATTGTTAAGATTAATGATTTTTTAGAGGATATGTTTTATTTCATTACCTTTTTTGTTTATTTATTTATCTTTTGTATTTGATAATTTTGATTTTCAAATACAGAAGATAAATAAATATGTATTGCACTTCCTCAGTTGAAATCTTGTTTCTAATAATCTCTCTTTGCTGAGGAGTCTCTGGGCATTGATAAGTTTTGTGTTCAGATCAACAACCATTAGAACATAAAAATGCTCAATTAACTGATTACCTCTCAATCTGAAATTTTTTCTTCTTCTCTTTCCCTCCTAGAAGACTATTCTATGCTTACTCCAAATTATTGAGAAACAGCAAACATGCAGATCAGGTGATATATTTTTAACTGATCACCTACCCACCATTTGAATACCTGTTTCCAAATAATTTATGGCAATTTTCCTTGTCAGGATATTGTGAAAGTAAATAAATTTACACAAAAGATAGATCCTAAACATTAAAAACTGCATATCTCCAACCGTAATGCTCATATCTCATATCCTACTAAAAGAGGTAAAAAAAAAAGTTTATTGGTATCGGAAGTAGCCAGAAATATGGAGTAAATCAGTCGGACATAGCGTCAAGGAATCTGAGTAACAAAGTAATCATGAGATTTTTCCGATCTAGCTTTTCTATGTATGCAGGCTTATGTGCTGTTGAAACAGGAACACCATATTTAAACAATTTATAAAAAAAAAAAAAAAAAAAAAAAAATTAAAAATACTCTGATACTAATAAAAAAAGACAACTAATAATTTTCTAGAACAAAATTCTTTTGAAACAAATTTCTTCTCTTAGGAGGGGGTTGAGGGCATTTCAGGCCATTAAAGTTTTGCCGCAGTAGGTAGTTTCAACTGCTCCAAATGGACCGTCGTATGTTTTTTCGGTTCCTTCTAATTCTCTATGGTGACCACATTATGTTCTCTGAATGTAATCACCCTGAATGGGCCCTCTAAATCTATAAGGAAGAGATTAAAAAGTAGGTGTTATCTGCAAAACCCAGTTTTGGCTGCATATATTGCCTCAAAATTAGAAGCAATGGAGGCTGGTAAAACTAGAGAAGAACTGAGATTTTTTTATGCAGCATTTTTTCATTATATCATTCCTCTAGCTCCGAGAAGCGATTGAGGCAATTTATATTGAATCCCCTGCATACATCAGAAGAATGGTGACACTTTTTAATGCAGCATTATACATTAAATATTTGTATTAGAAAGGGATTATCACATTTGGAGAGAAATAGTTGTACTTAAAGAATAGACTTGGGCAATTTCACTAAGTTAAGTTTCACAATAACTCTGGCATAAAAGGTGACTGTGCATTAACCAATGTGAAATATAAAATTCAACATTCAATATATTACTTCTGGAGTGAAATTCAATTATTTACATTTTCTGAATTTATTTTGAGACAAAGTTCTTAAAGCGAAATTGAAAAGAACAATAAATTCATTTTAGATGTTTTTTCTAGTGTTAGAAATACCAAACATCAGTTTTGCCACCAAAGGGCAATTATTGTCACTGAAATAATATAAGTTACTTTTGTATTCCAATTTCAAAGAACCGGAAAATACTAAAAACAGATTGTATATAAATAAAAATATTTATTTATTTTTTACACTATAAATCCACATAAAATTTGAAAGATAATACAACTATACATTCAAAATATATAAAATTGATCAAAGAAGATAAAAAAAATATGATCTTATAATTGGAATTACACTAAAAATAATAATAAAAATAATAGATTATCACAGATAGATATTATGGTCACAACAAATAATTACAAATTTAGATATTTTTATATACAACCATTTATTTTTTTTTCCAACAAGAATAATATAAAACTACAAAATATAATAACACAATTTTAGGAATGCAGACACAGACACTCTACATAATATGTATGCATATATGTATATATGTGTGTGTGTGTATGAGTGTACACACACACACATATTTATAAACTGAATGCCTCATTAAGGCTGGATAATATTTAAAGAAGTAATCGTAGACTTCAAAAATTACAAAAACGTTCATGAAGACCATGTTCCAATTCTCAACAGAATAGGAGAAAATTGATTCGTGTTTTATTAAATCATATACTACTTTGCTGAATAGGAAACAATTACTCAAAAGCTCTGTGAGGTAATAATGATCCAATTGCACCATCGTAAAGTAGATGAAATGTCCTTTAAGAAATAAAGTTTAGCTTAACTAAATCTATTTTATGGGAGCTTACAGACAGACCAATTAACAAAAAGTTTTTTTAAATTTTATAAATAACACTTTACATGTGTGAATGTTTTCTTCAGCCTTCTGTTGGGTTAAAGAAATTCCACTTGTAGAAAACTCCAAAATTTAATAAGCTTGAATTTCATATAGGTGAAGTCAAGGTTTCTTTCATCAAGGTAGATTGGAAAAAGGTTTTTTGACATATGTAAATTTGTTTTTTGAAGAGATGATAGTAAACATCAAAAGCAAAGACAAAGTCCATATGGATTCCACACAATATATCCATGTTTTGTCCTTTTATAAGCAAGCTCCATTTTTGTTGAATAGGAAGGGATAACTATAAAACTATTAAAGTAATGTAGTTCTACATTGCTCCAAAGTAAACTAGACAAAAGTTTCTTAAAAAATAAGGAGACTTTGTCATAACTGGTACCATTTGAATAGGACTTTCAATTAACACTAAGTTCTTGTTTTTTGTAAAATCATGAATTTTTTTTAATCAGACTCCTACTATACTACCGATTCCTCACTTCTAGGAAAACTTTGTCTTAAAAGCTTTAAGTCTATGTTAATTTGTTGAGGTCAATTTCTACATGAGCTGAGATTCGCTTCCAGTATTATATAATTATTACCAACAGCATTAAGTACTTTCATTATTTTTTGTAAATTTTTTGATTTTATTATTTTTTTTTTAGAATTTCATTTGTTATACCCACAATAAATATTTTATTAATAAATTTATCATTTTGATAAACAAAGTGTATTTTAGTAATTTGTAATTACTTTTACTGAAAATACTAGTACTTTGAGAAGACAAAATTTCATACCTTTACAATATGAATTTTGTATTGAAAAATTAACATGAGGTTGAAGCTTATTAAACAAAGATAAATTCTACTTTTTTTTTAAGAAAATTTTGTGTAGTTTATTATGCAAATTATTATATAATTTAGAATTATCTAACTTAAATAGTTTTAATTGATGCTTCCTATTCTACAAAAATGTTAACAAATGATCAGTTCATGGTTTACATGAAATTGTTTGTCGTATTTTATATCTATTATCACTTTAAAAAAAAAAATTTATGTATACAAAAATTCTAATTCTATACCACACTTTTGGGTAAATCAAGAGCGTAATTTAAACTAATTCCAAAAGAAACCTCAACTTGTTTTGTACCAAATTGAAGCTTATTAAATTTTGATGTTGTTATAGAAGTGGAATTTCTTTAGAAAATAATGGCTGGAAACAACATTCACAAACAAAGTGCGATTGATAAAAAAAGAAATAAAAATTTTCACTATTGATTGACCAATAAGGCCCTTTTTGTTAAGATAGATTTAGTTAAAACAATCAATATTTCTTGATAGAGATTTTATTTACTTTACAATAGTAAAATTGGAGCTTAATTACTATGAATAGTTTTTGAGTGATACTATTTCTTCTCCAGCACATCTAACTCAAGACTTTTTGATGGAATGGAGTACTTCTTCCGAAACAATGATATATTATAT
Organism: Halyomorpha halys; assembly: GCF_000696795.3. NCBI lineage: Eukaryota > Metazoa > Arthropoda > Insecta > Hemiptera > Pentatomidae > Halyomorpha > Halyomorpha halys. The sequence goes on from NW_027114055.1 coordinate 198,871, forward strand.
CAGATTTTAAGGCAAATTCAAATGAGGCACTTATTCAATCTGATGTCCTGAAGGTTTAAAACGAACAATTTTGTATATTTTTTGAGGATCTGCACATAAATGCAGCAAATAAAAAAAAGTCTAGAAAAAAAATATTTTAGAATCCATTTTCTTTGAGGAAAATGTATTCTTTTCTTGAAGAATCTGTCATAATAATTTTAGTTACCTAGAGACGAGACCAAAATGGCTATAATGTTTATGAAGCCAAAATTGTGATTAATACTTCTTACAATACTAACAGACTCTGTAAAAAAAAAAAGTATCTTTTTCAACTTGAAATTCCACAGTAGGTACCCCAGAGATGGTAAGAAAATCAACAATAATCTCAAAAGATAGATTACATACCACTGTTATAAAAAAAAATTCTGAAAACTGTATAGATTAGGAAAAGTGAATCTGTATACTGGTTAAGTATATTGTATAAATTACTCTCTCTCTCTCTCTCTCTCTCTCTCTCTCT
>NW_027114055.1:204344-211691 GCF_000696795.3 Halyomorpha halys
AAAGTAAATCATTTGCAAAAGTCCCTAACTGTTGTGCAATAATCGATGTACACATGGAACATCGAGGCAGGTTTTGTTTTTGGGAGATTCATTCGTTGTTTGGGCGCGGAGGAGAAATGATGTTTCCAGTATGAGGAGGTCCTCATCAATTTCTGTCCAGCAAGGGGGGACATTTTGAAAAAAGAAGACAACAAAGAAGAATAAGACACTCTGAGTTTGGATTGCCTGGTGAGAGGACGTCCTTCAGCTGGAAGCGGGAAAGCTTGGAAGCCATTCTTTGGGGTTTGGATATAGCATCATCGAGAAGAAGAGATCAACAATTATCAGAAGAAGCTGTATAATTGGTCTTGTTTCAAAATGGAATTAATTGTATTAGTAAAATGTCTAGTAATTAAGTTTAAGTGTAATTATTGTGTCTGTTTTCTGATTGCCTAGCAACCCGCCCTGAAATTAAGAGTCTCTCTTTTATATTATGAAATTTAAATAAAATTATATTATCTATTTAGTATTAAAGTTCTTAATTTGAACCCAAATCATTTTTTATATTTGAAAATAGTTTAAAAACGATTAAAATTCATTTTATTTTATTTTAAATAATTTTTGATTATTACAATATATATATGTATAACATATCCAACCCTTGGAGAAGGCTATAACACAAAGATGGGGGTAGAGAGAAAACAAGAAATCAATAAAATAGATCGAGCCAAGCAAAACCCAGAAGCAAAGGTTGGCGGGAGGACCGCAAGTGTCCATGGTTGAGGAAGGTTAGACATCTGGTGGACACAGTGCCCACTCATGAGATGCTTTGAATATGGCAATGAGGACCATATCACTATGCAGTGCCCCATTATGTATAAAAGAAGAGATGCAGGACAGGGCGAGCCAATGGAGGTAAATATCCAACAAGTGAGGAGGAAGAACCTATGGCTGAGACATAGAGAATCATCCAGTGAATCTTCAGGAGTATCAGAGGAGGAGTATGGAGATGAGGACCAGGGGGAAGATAGGTACGGGAAGATTTGAGAAGGATGCCTGCAGGGAGGTGGCCGCACACTGTGGAATTACAACCTACGAGAGGAGCCTGTAGAACTGCCTATAATGTGAATGAAGGGAGGCGTAAACTGCCTGGTGGACACCAGGAGCTCAAGTAAAATTGATTGGCGAGGAGAATTGGAGAAGTTGGATGGTGGAGAGAGGACACCCCAGGTTAAGGTATGTAATGGTCAATTAATTACTCTGAGTGGTCGCTGCAGCATTGTGAGAGGATGTAATGGGAGTTGAGTAAGTGAGGAGATTAAGTGAAACAAGCAAAGGTTCACATAATGGGAAAAATGTCCCAGGACTTTCAAGTACTTATAGGGTACCATCTAATGTCAAAGTAGGGGCACATATAAAGAACAAAGCAGGTCAATGGAATATAAAAATCGGGGCAAGAGATATAGTTGCTAGAGATTCCTGTGGGCCAGGAAATAGAGGGTAGGTGTGGTGATGCAAGAAAAATGTTGGGAAGATGGAATTTTAGAAGGATTTGACAATATTTTTTTATGACCCTCTTCCTGGTCATTTTACATTTAGAGGTAACCAACTTATTTTAACCATGGTGGGAAGGTGAAGTTTTAATTTTGTGGGACCGCCACAGAAATAAAAGTCAACCCCTCAGGCTGTCTTTTAACTGCTGCACTTCAGCTACGCTTAAAAATTAGTTTGAATTTAAAATCTAAAATTTGTAAGACTAGTTTGATAAAATTTATGTTCAAAAATAAGTATTAGATATATTTTGAATTATTACAAACTCAAGTTATTTCGTAGTAGCCTGTGTACTATGAAACAAATCCTGACCATAATAAAGTCTAGGTTTTGAACCAAAGGCCGCTGTTCTGCTGACCTTGAGAATTTTATCTTTTAAATTGTATTATTTAAATTTATGATGTTAAGTCACAAAATGTTCAAATAACTTAAAACTGACCAAATAAAAGCTATTTATTAATATAATGCATTAAAATACAAATTAACACTGTATATATCAAAGAAATTATTTACAAATCACAAATAACTCACAACTTAAAATCATAAAACAAGTTATAATCCTTTTAAGTCCAGTTTATAGGGTACGGGATGGCTCACTGAGTAAGGCACTGTACTAATAACTCCAAGGACCTGGGTTTAAATCCGGCTGTGGGAGATAATTATTTATTATGTTACACAAGCTGTGAGTATGAGAGCACTCCGGGGTCCACCCAGTCTCTATAAAGTGGGTATCTTTAATTGGGGAAAATCTGATGGTTGAGTGTAATCATGAAAAAATCACCTCCTTGCAAAAGTTGTTCCAGAAACAGTACTTCCTTACAAAGTACTGAACACTGTGACCCTTCATGGGTTCATAGGGTATTAAGTCCTATTTATACATATTATACTTATACATTAAACAATGATATGTTCCTTTTATTATTGTTATATATTGAAATTAGCTAGTATTAATCCTATTCTCTATAATAAATCTTTTCCTTATTTTCATACATTGCTTTTTACAAATGACCATTTACTGTTTACTGTACATGGCGATAGTCAACATTTTTAATGTTTTATTTAACTATAGATGTAAAAGTCACTACAATATTAATCTTGAAAAGTATTAATTAGGCAAAAATTATGACTAAAATAAAAATTTCCCCAATTAGCCTTTTTTTTTGTCCTATTTTGGATGAACTAACAGCAATATTGACACAAATCAGAAGAAAAACTGAAACTGAAGGAAGGGTTAACTAAAAAAATAATGAAAAAGAAAATACAGAAGTAGAAGAGATTAATCCAAAAAATGAAATTTTAAAGTTACAATTCCTGAAACCAAAATAAAGAATTAATAGAAGAACCAGCAAAACCCTTAGAGGTACAAAATTCACGACAGTCAGATTAAGGAAGTAAAAGAAAGAAAAGGAGAAGATAGAACCCAAAATCTATTAGATAGAATCCCAAGAAGAGCTGCACGTAAATCCCTCAAGTACAAAACTTGAGCTAGTTTGGCCAGAAGAAAAAAATATCTAACTATAACCTCTTATTATATCAAGAGATATTGATACATCTCTAAGATTAGAATTGTACCAAAATAAAACATACTGTTGCAATAACAAAAATCTAAGGAGAAATAAAATAAGGGAGATAAAAGGTTAAAGAAAGGTAAATTGAAGGAAGACAATTTAAGAATAAACTATTTCCTAATAATGGGTAAACCACCTCTGGTTGATGTCTGACACTACCTAAGGGGGGAGGTAACGAAAAAGTTCTAGTAGCTGTTACTGCTGACTGAAAATATGGTAAGACTAGGAATACATAAAATGGACAATATATATTGTAAAGAAATAATTGATAAACAAGAAGAGTTAAAAATTAACTACAGAAAATATATCCTTAACCAGACATATCTCACAAAAGTTGTATATTAACACATTATGAGCAGTAGCAGATATTTGTACCTGTCTCATTTAAAAGTGGCAATCCGTGAAACGGGCACAAATGCCCGCTTCCACTCATAATGTGATAATTGGAAATCTTCATCATTCAGCTTTTTATAAATAAAAACTCAAGGAAACCAATAAATTCATATGGTGAATAGAAGAGTAATTAATTTCCTTAGTTTAATTAATTAACAATCATAATACGATTCATGAAAATGAAAACCCATAGATTAATAAAGGAGCCGAATGGAGTCCATGAGTGATCAGAATATTAACGGAGTAGAGCATCCCAATGAAAAAACACTGAAACATGTTCAAAATCATTTATGAATTATTGCTCAGAAGTTGGGATTGACACAGTTCCTCTATTTCTCCCACTCCTGGGAGAAATAGAGGATAAAAAAACACATTTAAATCAAAGTAGGTGCAGATTCTCCTTATCACCCTGAAGTAAGATTTTTTCCAGTTGGAATAATCTAGTAAGAAAGAGAGACAATTTTTATTCAGAGTGACTAAGATTATTATCAAGATTCAAGATGTAAAACATTCAATTCATCAAATAAAATTAGTGAGATTCAATTTTAATTTGATATAACTTGTAGTGTGTATAACAACATTCATGCAAGGTAATTCAACGATTAAGACCATTAGTAAAACATCAAGAAAGGAAAAGTTCGACAATTAATAAGTACATTAAAGAAATATTTTTGAAAAACATAGTGTATAAGCATCTCATAGGTTTAAATTGTTAATCAAGCTTAATTAATCTTTAGGTGTGATAATATGGTCTGAAACTAATTATCTGAGAGATTAATAATTCATTAATCTGTAATAATCAATTAATCTTAATTTTAATAATTAATAATCTGAGTAGTTTAAACTCATATGAATTAATTGAAATTAATTATAATAGTTAAATGCAAGTAATTTTAATATTAAGATATCAAAGATTGTAAACCTTATTAGAAAATTGCTAAAAGGTGGGCAGCTGGGGTCTGGACAAATTATCGTTAGGTTTAATTAACTCGACTAAATTTTAAGTGAGTCAGGTTTAGATTTTGGAATAATAATATGCTAGTGGAAAATTGTTGAAAGATTGAAAGTTGAAAGATAAATAGTTGCATATAAAAAATGTGCCCGACATGTAAAGACTGATTGGATTTAAATTTAACCATCTACATAATAGTTGGTTAAAGTTAATACCCCAAATAGTTTTAGTTTTATTTCATTTTGCTTATGAATACTTACTTATACTATAATAGAATATACTTGCCATAAAATATTATATAACTGTATTTTATACATTTATATTTTATTGGAATATCGCTGATTGACCGTGTGTAGTAATAAATAGAATATGGTCCGGGTGTGGTCAAATGAAACTCAAATAGTAATGACTATTTTAATTGAGCCAACATTTTGCCCCACGTTGCAGGGCTTCGTTATGGCTAAAAAAGATATGAACACGATATACATAACTAAAAAGTAAAAGAAAATTTTACAAGGGTATAGAATAAAACATGAAAATTAAATAATAAAAATAAAAGGTTATAAACAATAAATGAAAACAGAAATAGTAACAGATAAAAAGAAGAAATCAGAGATTAGCAGACTTGCGATGGGGAATTACCTTGCTCCTGATATCTCTAATATTGTTCTTAATGACCTTCTCGACTCCATAATACCTCTATTCTCACAAGACATAATTTTCATTAAGTACGTGGACGATCTCTTCCTTGTCCTCAAACCTGACAGAATCCCCAAAATCCTATCAGCCCTTAACTCCTACCACCCTCGTCTTCGGTTTAGCGTTGAAGGTGAATTTGACCATTCCCTCCGTTTTCTTGACTTACTCATTATCAGAAATCCCGATGGCTCCCTATCCACTGATTGGTACACCAAACCCACCTTTTCTGGCAGACTTCTCAACACCCATATCACCAAATTATCAATGTTGCTAAGAACCTTATCCACCGATCCTTTTCTCTTTCTGACCCTCAATATCACCAGACCAACCTACAACGCATTAAACAGATCCTATTCAACAACAATTTCCCTCATAAAGTGACAAACAAACTCCTTGATTCTTACATTAACTGTGTTACTCCAGTTCCTTCTGTTCTCAACCCACTCCACTTCTTTTTTGGTACAGGTCCCTTCTGTATATCCCCATTCTTTCTGACAATATACAAAAATCCTAATAATCCACTACTCTCACCATATGTTTTGGCTTGAAGTCCCATGACGAAATTTCCAACCTTTTTTCAAAATTAAAAGATCCTATTCCTTCTTTACACGGTTCCACGGTATTTTCTAAGTTCTCACCCCATACTTAATTTAATTATATTTTATAGTTACTATCCTTTCGTTTTCTTTTATATTTATGTATCTTACTTTTAATTTACATTCATATGTTACTAGCTTAAGTATACTTACATTAATTACTTTATTATTAATAAAACCAGAATAAAAGACATGACAGAAAAGTGGGTTTCTGAAATGCAGAATGTAGAGAAAAGAAGCATTATGATGGTTTTATTAGGTTCAAAATGTGTCAGTATGTCAGGGAGATGCAGTCTTTTGCTATTATATAATTTACATACCTCTGTATCCATATTCATTAGGTATACTGTCTTTCTTTATCATTTATATTTATTGTATACTATTCTTTTAACTTTATTTCTTCTGTTTTTTCTATCCGTGTACATATAAAAAAAAAATTTTTTTTTTTGTTAAATATTTCTTTCCCCCTATTATGTATTTTATCATTTATTGTTTACCCAATTTTAATATTTTCTACACTGTTTACTTTAAAATTATTTTCAAATGTAACGTACTTATCTGCTATCCCCACTCCTCCCAATACAGACAGTTTACTCTTACTTTGACTTCTGTCAAAACGGGTATGAATTCCACCTTGTTCATTTTCTTCCTTTATTCTTGATTTTATTCATATCCTCCCTTTTTCATCCCTTAGTTTTTACTTCCTTTTATATTTTTTCTTTTTATCAGTTACTATTTCCATTTTCATTTATAAAGTTTTATTTTTCTTATTTAATTTCTACATTTCATTGTATAACCTTGTAATTTTCCACTTACTTTTTACTTATGTTAAGTGTTTGTATCTTTTTTAGCCCTGACAAAGCCCTGCAACGTGGGGTGAAACGTTGGCTCAATTAAAATAGTCATTACTATTTGAGTTTCATTTTACCGCACCCAGACCATATTGTATTTATTTATATTTTATGTATTAGAAAGTATTTTTATGTATTGAAGGGTACAGGGAAAACAGTGAATGAATTTTATAAACACAAAATATATTTGCTGTGAATATAAAAATCATTTATATAAACCAACAACAAGCAATATACCCAAGCTGAGCTATCTACATTCCTCACAGTAAAAAAAGAAGAAAATAAAACAATTTTTTTTATTTTGTAATTTTAATGCGTAATTTAGATTTATTTTTTATCATTTCAATATTTTATATTTATATTTATTTATATAAGAGGTGTAGATAGTAGACCGTAGATGAATAAGTGGAGAAGATGGTCGGGAAGTGCGGTCAGCAAAAAAAAACACAAATAAACAAAAAATTATAAAAAATTATTTATTCGTGCCGACGTTTCAACCTGATTATCGGGTCTTCATCAGGGCTATAAAACAAAAAGAGATAACAACCATCATTCAGAGAAAAATAAAAATAAATACTAGACTAAAAATTTGGAAATATACATAACAATGAATTGAAAATATAAAATAGTTGATTAATAACCATGGAATTAGGCAGTAGTAGATTGATAACAATATAAGATGAAATATAATATTATACAGGTAACAAGATATGTAAGCAGTGTCTAAAAAACTGAAAAACAATGTGAATCAGCATATT
>NW_027114055.1:211848-216665 GCF_000696795.3 Halyomorpha halys
ATATATATATATATGTGAGTAATAAATATATGATACAATGGACAAGAAAGTAATAGTGATGAGTAAAATTAAAAAACCTTTTAGTTAACTAGATGAGTACAAAAATTAGTTAAATAAAGAATAGAGCATATGTAAAAACAATATTTTAACAAAAGAACAAGGGATAAGAAGAAATATAGAGAATAGGAAATGAAGAAAGTAAGAAATATAAGATACGAGAGAAAGAACTTACAGTTATAGGCAAAGGTTCTGGCTAAACTGTTTAAATTGCAGGAAATATCACTAGAGTGCAGGCCGACAAAAGATGTTAGATAGACAGGAAATGTAACGGTCAAAAAAGATCATTGAAATAAAATAGCTAATAAGAAAAAAATAAAAGTAAAGTTAAGGATTAAAGTACATGAAAAGTGTGAAATGTAAAAATATGAGAGACATAAGGTAATAAATTGTATAAATATATAGTGGGTTAAATAAGTAATGATGGAGACATGAAAATGGAAAAGACTAGGATACGAAAGGTGACTAAAACGTAGAAAAAAGGGGTGGAAAAAATATTGGGTCTGAGAGTGGGGTTAGGTTTCGGTGTTCACTGGTTGACATGTGAAAAAAAGAAATGTGAGTATTATGTCGGGTATCAAAAAAATTGAGTAACTTTATAAAAGGGAACACAAAACTATTTTGTTTACTTCTGTTATAATTTTTTTTCTTGTTTAGTAATAAAATACTTCTCATTTTATATTATAAATTATACGAATTTTCACATGATTGTAGTCATAATCAGAGGTGGCTAAAATTAGTTGCGATAAAAGTACAAATATAACTAAAATTATAATGGAACCATTATACCATGGAAACCATCCTTGAACCATTAATAATGATAACAATGGGTCACTTTATTTCATTCAATGCAAAAAAGGTTTAAAGAAGAGTATTAACTTGGGAATTTTTTCAGAGAGGAGATATTGGTAGCTCACAGTCAATTTCACAACGGATATCACTTCCAAAACAATGAAAAAAAATATTTTTGGGTGTTTTAATAAATTGACTATTTGGGCTAGGGATGGGTTTTGTTGGTCAGTTTTGTGATTAACTGGGGAAGACTCTAATTGGATATAAATACTTACAGAAAACAGTCATTTGTCATGGTTATGAACGGTGCTTAAAATGAAAGTATTGTCAAAATCAAAAGAGTAGTTGAATGATGGGCTATGTTCAGAAGCAGAGAAGTTATGGGAAGACACGGAATATTTGTGTTAGGTTATGTGATCTTTAAGTAAATTTTTAGTTTCGCCAATGTAAGATGCGTTACAATTAGAAGTGGAACAGGGGATAAGGTACACAACATGAGAATGGTATTGAGGAGGAATAGGATCCTTAAGATGGGAATAAATGAGGAAATGAAGGAGTAAACCTCTCTTTTTTATATTCTCTATTTAATACTCTTCTGTATACCTTTTTTGCATTGAATGAAATAAAATGATAAATTGTTATCATTATTAATGGTTCAAGCATGGTTTCCATTATAATTTTAGTTATACTTGTACTTTTATCTCAACTAATTTTGGCCAACTCTTATCATGACTACCATAGTGTGAAAATTTGTATAATTTATAATACAAAATAAGAAGTGTTTTATAATTAAACAAGACAAAAATCTATTATATTTTCAAATCTATCTATCTATATTTATATATAAGTTACTTCCCATTGTATCATATTTTTCATTTTCTTTCATGTTGTTCAATATGCTGATTCACATTGTTTTTCAGTTTTTCTTAGACACAACTTAAATATCATGTTACCTATATAATATTATATTTCATCTTATATTGTTATCAATCTACTACTGTCAAATTCCATGGTTATTAATAAACTGTTTTATATTTTCAATTCATTGTTATGTATATTTCCAAATTTGTTAGCCTAGTATTTCTTTTTACATTTATGTTTCTCTGAATGATTGCTGTTATCTCTTTTTGTTTTATAGCCCTGATGAAGACCTGAACATCAGGTTGAAACGTCAGCACGAATAAATAATTTTTAGTTTGTGTTTTTTTGCTGACCGCACTTAGTATTTTGTTATTATTATTTTCATTTCAAAATATAAAATATATTGGAAGACGATAGTTGAAGTGGATTGTAGGAAGATAGTGCAGATGGCGGTCAATAAAGATACAAAGTAGTAGAAAAACTATTTAATGTTAACCAAAGTTTGGCCCCACTTTGCAGGGCTTCATCAGGACTAAATGAAAACAAGATACAACCATTGTGAGAAGTGACAGAACATTAAAATAAATATACAGACAAAGTAAGAAAATATGTAAAAAAAAATAATAAGTTTAAGTTAAGAAAGTACAAACAGAGGTGGATAGGAAACTTTGTCATCGTCATCATCAATCAGTGCAACAACCAATTACTGGGTCCTGGTCTCCTCAAGCAGCTTCCACCAGTTTAATCTGTTAAGTGCAACTGCTCTCTAATTCCTCACTCTGAGCAGGGTCCTTGAATCCTCTTTAACACCATCCAACCATCGAAGCTTTGGGCAGCCCCTCAGCCGTGTTCCATGTAGGTGCTCATTGAGAAGTTTATTTGGGATCTCATTAGTTCCCATGCTTGCCACATGACCTGCCCAGCGCAGCCTACCAACTCTCATAATTTTTCCAACATCAGGCTCACCAATTAACAAGTAGACTTCCCTATATGTGCATCTTCTCCAAGCTGAACCATCCTTTACTGGGCTGTAGATGCGTATCTACATGTAGATATACTCATAGATGAGTATCTTTCTCTCAAATGTTTGGAGATCCCTTTCATCGGCCTTCAAAAGTGCCCAAGTTTCCGCAGCCTAGAGCAGCACTGGTTGAACTAATATTTTATACAATCTAGTTTTCGTGGCTCTTGATAGTGAGCTACTACTAAAGTGCCGATGCAGTCCAAAAAAACACCTATTGGCTGATGCTATTTGTCTCCTTATCTCAGCCGAAACGTCATTGGTGGCATTAACTTGTGATACGAGGTACACAAATTCCTCAACTCAAATTCTTACAAAGAGTATAGACTAATTTGGGCGAAATATTCATTAAAACCTCTTTCTTGACCAGCAGGACAGGAAACTGATTACTAATAAATACAGCAAAGTGTGATAGAATATAAATAAAGAACTCAAGTAATAAATTGTAGAACAAAACTTATTCAAAATAGATGTAAACATTCTAAAAAGGTAGCTGTAAATGGTAAACAGATAGGTAAAATAAATTTGGAAAAAGTAAGGTATCGTAACAGGTGAAAATACGATATTAAGAATATTAATAAAAATACCATATAAATGGAGAAGGATACCTGATCAGCCTAAAACAAGTTTCAAGACTGAAAAGTTAGGCAGGAAGGAAAGGGGCAGGTATAAATTTCCCAACTACTTCGCTAACCGTCAAAAAGGGATTGGATTTAAAATAAATAAATATATATTGTAATATGCTCTTTTTTAGTAAATAGTATATTTTGATGTATAAAGGGTTTTTAATATGTTTTATTTTATGTATCATTTTAATATTGTTATTTGTTATTTTAAATCAAAAAGCAAGCTAACCAGTTTTCTTTGTCTAAAAGAAATACACTGTTTCAAAACAAGAAAGATGGCGGTGCGCGTCCTTCCAAAGTGTTCGTTGGGTTGGTTGTGTTAAGATGGATTGAAGTTTTTCAACCTTTGTTGTTTCTATACAGTAATTATAGAAAAAGAAAAATCAAAGAAGAAATAGAAAAACATAACAATTGTCAATAGACTGTTCGCATCACAAACCATAGCAAGTAAAGCAGAGCGATTGTACCACAATCGATTATTTTTGGATTGATCAGTAAACATCGAAGATAGAGGAGAGGAGATTCATTCGTTTTTTGGGCGCGCAGGTGAAATGATGTCTCCAGGATGAGGAAGTCCTCATCAAATTTCTGTCCAGCAAGAATAGGAAGCCATTTTGGACGATAGGTGAAAACATTAGAAAAAAGAAGATACCAAGGATCATCAAAGGAAGATTGTGAACTTGGTTAGTTTTGCTATACATAAAAATAGATACATGTATAAAATAGATCTTAATTTAATTAAGAGTAATTATATTAAGTGCCTGTTTTCTGATTGCCTAGCAACCCGCCTGAGATTAAGAGTCTCTTTTTGTATTATAAAATTTAAATAAAATACTATTATTTATTTAGTATTAAAGTTCTTAATTTGAACCCAAATTATTATTTATATTTGAAAAAGTTTTAAAACGACCAAAATTCTTTTTATTTTAATTTTAAATAATTTTAAAAATTATTACATTTTGTCGCCCAACCGGTGTGGCCTAATTCCTTACAAATTAGGTCACGGCAATCAGAACACAGCCTTTAGAAGGGTTATTTTTGAATAAGTTTTGTATACATTTTTTATAACTAAAGTAGTAAATGATGGAGGATAAAGTAGAGGTAACTGGGGGTAGAGATCCTAAAGATGTGATTCTTGTAAACAGCGTCCATGAGAATAAATTAGCGGGAACTAATTTTAATTTCAATTCAAATGTTGAAAATATTGATAATTATGATACTAAAACCATGTTTCAACAATTACTGATGATGGTGACAGAGGTGGCAGATAATTTAAAAAATTTAAGAAATGATTTAGACAAAATAGGGGATCGAATCAACAAAATGGGGGATCGAATGGAAAAAATGAACATGGAGTCACATGAAGAAAACAGGATAAGATTAATGGGGTTAGCAAATAAAGTAGATGAAAAAATTGAAGTGGTTGAAACTAATTTAACAATAAATAACTCGGAATTATT
>NW_027114055.1:217060-224832 GCF_000696795.3 Halyomorpha halys
AATTAAATTTAAAGATTGTACAAAAAATGATCATTATAGGAGTAAGCCAGAATTAATTACTCATCCAAATTGGGCTTAGACAATCCCTATAGTATATTCCTCTCAGTATTTTGATTTGATTGACAGTGAAGGTTGCTCCGACTTTCAGTGAAGTTTTCCATCCTGCTTTGGTTTGAAAGGAGTCTGCTTACATTAGTTTGTACCTTGTATATATCTAATACATTTAGTAGCCAGCTGTGTGGAACAGAGTCAAAGGCCTTTTTATAATAAATCTATGCAATAGATAGACTTCGCTGTTTATTCAAAACTTGTGCTGCAATGAACAAATCTATAACTAAGAGCTCCTTACAGCCCCTAGCCTGTTTTATGCACCCTAGCTGTTCAATGGGAATCATATTCTCATTTTCAAGGTGTTCATATATCTAGGTCGCCAGGATAGAAATGAGAATTTTATATAAACCATTTAAACACGTTATTGGCCGGAAGTCTTCAGGACGTAGGTTTAATTCATTCTTCTTTGAAAGCATATAAGTGATGCCATCGGAGAAACCATCAGGGGGCTTTTGCATGTCATCAAGTATTTCCTGGTACCCTTTGCCTAGCATTTCATGCAAGTAATGAAATCTTTTAATAAAAGTAATAAGTTTAAGTTTGATTAAAAACTTATATTCATATTGATTAGACCAATTGATTTTTTGTTCAATTATTACTTAAAATAAAATACACAGCTAATATAATTGGTATTGGAATTTGGTTCCCCCCACAAAAAGTGGGGAGAACAAGTCTGGCAAGTGTCCTTTTTTTAGTGGTCCTTTTTGCCAACCCCTGACGGCTACCTGAGTTGCTGTAAGCCGCCACATACTAACCAAGGTGGGAGCATCAAGATTCATTTCTTCGGACCGCTGAAAAATAAATATTAACTGCCAGGTAGCCGCAAGCCACCACATACTAACCAAGGTGGGAGCGTCAAGATTCATTTCTTGGGACCGCCAAAAAATAAATATTAACTGCCCTATGGGAATCGAACCCACAAAGTTCGGAACCTATGCCCCAACCCGCACGGCCATCATGTCCCTACAGCTAATATAACAGAACAATATAACAAAAAAAAAAAAATTGAAATTCTCACAAGTCACAAAAAAGTTTGAAACAAATGGCTAGAGGCAGTCAAGGAATTTAAGTTAATTTAGAATATTCTCTATTACAAGTTTATTCTAGACTGGCTTTTTTATAGTTACCAAAACCACTGGATAATACTATGGTAAGGGCATTCATCACTTGTGTTTACTTATCTGTTTGTTTGTTTTTTTTTGGTTTGACTCAACTCTTCATATGTTAATCAATGCATTGTCATACCTCAAATTTGTCAATTTTAAACTATAAATTAAATAAGTAAAACATAATAAATATTGGCATACATACACCTATATGTGTATAACATGAGAAATTTAGCATAAGTATTAAATTTTAAGTAACAAAAATCAAAATTTTACTCAAAGAGAAAAACATACAATTTTGTGCAGAAAAAACTCAAAACATGCAAAATCGGGGAAAACCTCATAGTGTGCAATTTTTTGTAATATAAAATCAGTGTTATTTGAATGTCTTTTCTATGGTTCAAATTTCTGTCAGGGTTTGCCGAAATATAAGAAAAACAAAAATCTGATCTGTAATAATAACCATTGAATATTTGCAGAAAAAAAGTGGAATACAATATAAAAAAATTCTAAAATTATATAAAAATTTTTTCCCTTGACTCATAAGGAGCATTGGCAAGAACTATCATTGTCTAATCTTTTTGACCTAGTATCACAAAAAAAAGTTTGTTCAAAATTGGTGATTCTATGTACCTCTCCTTACAAGTGTAAACTAAATTAGTTGAAATTTTATTATTATATCCACAAATACGAAAAGCTCTTTGCCAACCTTAATTTTGACTGTAAGAAAAAAATGGAATAGCAAAAATTTGACAGCTTCATCGGGATTTTCCGAGATAACCTCCAATGTTGGTGATTGTGAATAAATTATACCTAAATTAGATGAACAGTTTATTTCTCTATAGGTTACTTGTGATGTAGTACTATATAAGGTTTCAAGCCATGGCTTTTATACACACTACATCAACAGTAAAATAGAATCTAATTTCATAATTGTTTGAATCTAATTTCATAATTGATAAACTACAAGAAAAAAAAATATAAAAAATAGTAAAAAGAAAGAAAGTAGATACATGATTACTTTATAGTATGAAGTGTTTGAGCCTTCTATCTTTATAATTACTATATTGTATAATCTTATAATCTGATTTGGAATATTTGAAAATTTCTTTTATATGTTCATGTCCACAGATTTCACATTATTTATGTGACAAGTATATATCTTTGTTTCTTTAACGAGTGCAAATGAAATTTTCAAAAAGATATGGCTAGGCCTTAACCAGTGATTTCACCGATTTGCATACTTCCACAGCACCTCCACATTGTCTTATTGAGTTCAAAAATCTGTATGTGAATTGAGTTGGAGTTTGAGAAGTCACTGTTGGGGGTCTCAACTTTTTTATCCCATCTCTGAAATTTTTTTACAGCATTAATGAAACAATTAAATCACTTATCATCTGTTTTCCAAACAAAAATGAAGAGAAAATATAACATCAGTGACAGAGATCTAATGCCCAGACTTTTTTTTTTTTTAATTCTGTTATTGGAAAGAGAGAAGATGGTTAAGGTGCAAAGCTTCACTAGATTAAATCTATTTAACTCACAGTGGTTGAAGTGAAGATTTTGTTTACTATATGTACACCTAGGTAGCATTAATATATTTATTAATGTATAAGTCATTCATATATTTTTGTAAGATGCTGCTGGGATCCCTCAGGGCAGTCACCTCCCTTACCCACCCCTGGAATAACCAATAACCACCCTGGTCTACAAAACCAACTCGCTGCTACTGAAATAATGTTCCTAAGAAGGTGAGCGAGAAAATCACAGGTTAACAGTATCAGGAATGAGCATATTAGGGAGGAACTAAAGATATGCCTTCTCCTGGAGATCTCAAAAAAGATATCTCAGGTAGTTTTAACATGTCTGGCATATGAAATAACATTGAGATCCAATTAAAATTATGGAAGTTAAGTTAATTGACAAGAGATCCAGCACTTTATATATCAGACACATAGAAGGGATGGGAGAGAAAGAATTGAAGATTCGAGGAACTGATAGAAATTAAAAAAATTAAAAAAAAAAAAAGGCTATCAAGTAGAATATAGATCAAGATTATTAGTAATTTTTTTTTCAAATTCAGAAGTTAAAGAATTTTGATTTTCCCATAAATTAACAATATTTAAAATATAGTATCACTTGAGTCAAAATATTATAATCACTTCTCTGAATTGTGGAAATATAGGTGGATATACTAACAAATATTAATCCATTCAAATGTGCATAAAATGCATGCATGTTAATGTGTGTTTAATGAGATTGTCCAAATTTACCAATAACTATGATTTCACCTGTATACACCCAAAGCTAGAATGAAATTTGTGTCCAAGTTTGATTTAAGAGTCTCTACTGGAAATCTAATCTGATTCCAAGATGACTTTAACTAAAGAATTAATTATTCATACTTGATATTGTGAATGTATGCACATCCAAATAAATTTGGATTAAGTTATAATGGACAGTCTTAAACAACAAATCATCTATGCATTGAACAAGAATAGTAAAATCAAGTGGTTCAGCAAAGAGAAGGACCTAAAAAAAGGTTCTAAACCAAAAAGAACAAATACGATACTTACTTGAGACAACACAACAGATGGGGGCTCTATTCTAATAATGGGAGCATTGTCATTTTCCTCAGAAGAATTTTCAAAGCTTCTCATAAATACATCTGTTGCAGAATGAGAATCATTTATATTAATATCTACATCATGTTCTAATTTTCGACTAACAGGGGTACAAAAATTATTTTCATCATGATAATTTCTGAAGTGAGAAGGAGAACTAATGTTATTGGCACAACTCTTAGGTACCACCCTGGAGTTTGGATGTTCTAATGGTGGAGAATTATCAGCTATTCCAACCTGAAATTTAAACATTTATAAAAATAAGGTGAAAGTAGATGGCAAAATTAATAATTCCAATCTAACTTTAATATGAACTAAATGACAGACTCTATAAATTCAATTCATATGAAAAAATATAATAATTTTTGAAAAATTTCAATGTAATTTAAATTTGTCACATTAAATTATTGTACATCCATATTATAGGATCCACCACTTGCAAAATATATTACTCTTATACAGTGAATATGACAGGCAGAGAAGTTATGTAGAACTAAAACGCCAATTAAATTATATGTACAAAATTGGTGTTTTATGGTCGGTCAAAACCGTTAAGTTAATGCTTGGTAAACTTTCACCGGGACTGCCCATCCTGGTGGCTGTAAGTTGTCTACTGAGTCGATCGCTCCTGAAGCTTTCCGTCAATTTTAGGTTATTTCATCAAATTGAAGAATTTTCGATGATAACAGTAACCTTACGACAATTCTTTTTCTTTATATTAAACAAAATTAAAGGAAAATTTGTCAAAAGTTAACAATTTGATCAAAACAATAGCCAATCAATTTTATAGAATAGAAATAACAACAACATTCATAATTTTAGATCTTATCTTAAATTTTAAAAAATATATATATTTATCAATAACAAAGGTTCTTTATTGAAAATTATAAAATAAAATATATCTTATTATAGAAATTAAATTATTTATTTAAACAAAATTAAAGTACTGATTTACAATTCATATAATTCTGGATTTTCTTTTTAGGAAGTTTGATTACATCAATTTTTTGAATATTTGACGTGGAAAAAAAACTTCCAAATAGAATACAAACTATTCTATATTTTAATGATTGGAGAAGTTTGTCGGGGGGTGCGGTCAGCAAAGAACAACATAAATAAACAAAACCATATTTATTTATTTTATGCCGACGTTTCGACCTGAGTTTCAGGTCTTCATCAGGGGTTGTGGCGTAGAAGGTAGGCTCGCAACTGACTGACTCGCAACTTCTATATTTTGCTTGTACAACGTTTCAGGACGAATTATCCCATGCACATGCACCTCTGCATCCTAAAATTGCAACAATTAAGTTATTCTTATCAACAATTTTTAACTATGTTATGTGCGTATATTTAAAACTCTTGTGATCATATTTACCACATATTTGCCATATCTTCAATTTCCATTTTGAAAATCAAGTCATCTTTACACTTGTAGTTTAAAATTGTTTTATAACTACATTATTGTCTATTACTATTTGAATATTCATCTATCTCTGTAGCACAAACCAATACTCTATATTAGACATTACCACTTTGGAAAAATCAACATGCACAATACGTTGTTTTATTACCTCTCTATTGATATGTCCAATTTTAATCCATTGTGCAATTTAAGTAAAAAAATATGATTTTTTATGATTGGACAATTTTATTATCACATTTTTGAGCATAGCCAAAACTTGATAGATAGAGCAATTAACTTAACAAACAACATATGCATGAATCAAATTAAGACAGAAGATAGGATAATTTGTCCCAAAACTTCTTAAAAGCAAAATACAAAATAGTCTGTATTCTATTTAGAAGTATTTTTTGTCTGAGCAATTAAAAAAATTCACATAATTATTTGTTGTGATTTCATTAGAAATATGTGATATTTATTATGAAAATAGTTACAATAATAACAGCTAATACTATACATAGAAATCAATTCAAAATCAGAGACACACATTCAATTCTTGAAATAAAATGTCGTCATATTCCTTACATCATAAAGGTAGACATTTTCTAATGTAAATACGTCAAGCAGCCATCACTCAGTAGAAGTTGGGAAACAATAAGTAGTTTCTAGACCAACATACCATGTATTATTCCTTGAAGAAAAAAAAAAAAATGATTCCTCAACAAATCACTGGTTAAAGCTTGATGCAGATTAGCTTGCCTTATAATTGAACTATTTATACCAGTCCAACTGGTGAGTAGTGAAGTACTGAAATAAGGAATACCATAAACAAGGTTTAATTAAACTGAATTAAACGCACATGACGAATAACTATGATAACAATATAAGCCATAGCAAACATATGATCTAACAACAACTGATATATAAATATTAGTATATCATTCACTCCCCTGTTTCTATTAAAAAAATTAAACTTTAAGTAGAACAGAAAGGAGATTTCTGAATTCACCCCTTGTAGCTAGAGAGAAGACTTAAAAAACATTGCTTGAGTACTTCAGGAGGGTTGGATGATTTATCGATGGATTCTAAGGTAAAATCAAAATTGGCTATTTTGCTTATCCATGGAGGTAATGGATTGGGGAATGATAAGTATAACTTTGTTTGGGAGCGATAGAAATCGGGTAAGGGAGGAAAGCTGGAGAGGCGAGGTAATATGTACCCCGAAACATCAATGTCTCGGTTTGTTTTGAGACAACCTAGAAATTTCAGCAAAAGGTAATGCCTGCGTAGTTCTAGTGGCCGCTCTTGGACCTCCCAGAGTAAGCTGCTGATAGGACTAGTCCTGAAGGCCCCGGTAGCTCTAAGGATCATAGCATGGTGTACTATTTCAATATTGTAACAGAAGACCTCTATTCACCAGCTTATAATTTTTTCATTCTTAATTTCACCTGTGTTCTTACTATAGAATATAAAGGAGACAGATTTCTTTTCCATAATCAGAAGGAAATGTTAACCCAGAAGATAGTACCTCCACTTCTTTGAAATTTCAATAGCACAGGCTTCATTTTCTATAGATGAGTGTTGTTTTCAATATTTTAACAAAGACCAGAAAAGTATCACAATCGGATGGTCATTTTTTAAGCATACAGCTCCTATAGCAAAATTGAATGCATATATTTCTACACTCAAAGCATGACCAATAGAAGAAAAAGCGGCATCTTTAATATCCTAATTTATTTCTTCAAAAATGGTAACAGCAACATAATTAAACAAAATCCTTACATAAAAACATTATTAAAAAAGAACCAGGATATTATCTGCAAATTATTGAATAAAGTGAGCATGGTAAGCAAACATGCCAAGAGTCCTGCATAAAGAAAAAAAAAATTGCTGATATTGGAAAATTTCTTGAAGGTTCAAGGTGGTCAGGATTTGGCTGAATTGATCTGTGACTAATCACATAACCTAAAAGGTGAATAGTTGCTTTAGAAAAAGAGTATTTATCCAGATTTTGTGTGTGATGACATTATGATGCAGCATTCAAGGAATTATTTAAATTTTGATCTTGTTCCTTTTCCATTTTCCTTTCTTACTAGGTCTGAAATTGTTAATTAGAAAGCTGGAACCGCATTAGTAATGCCAAAAGGAATTCGAATAAACTGCTAAAGGCTTCCACATGCTTCGAACGAAGTATAAAGATGATCCTTTATTGGAATTAGAATTCCATTTTTATGGATTTATTTTGCATTTATTTTTGGAATTAGAATCGCATATGATAATATGCATTTTTGAGGTCTTATGAGCTATAATAAGAATTGAGGAGAAGATTGTTGGGGGTGCGGTCAATGAAAAACACAAATAAGTATGATTAACTTATTTTAATGTGCCGACGTTTCGGCTAGAGTTCTAGCCTTCTTCAGGGCTAAAAACAAAACAAGATAACAACCACAGTAAGTATAGAAAAATATAAAAAGAAAGTATAAACAGAATAATTTTACACATATAATGAATAATTTTACAAAATAGAAT
>NW_027114055.1:226002-228220 GCF_000696795.3 Halyomorpha halys
CTGTGGTTGTTATCTTGTTTTGTTTTTAGCCCTGAAGAAGGCTAGAAACTCTAGCCGAAACGTTGGCACATTAAAATAAGTTAATCATACTTATTTGTGTTTTTCATTTAACGCACCCCCAACCATCTTCTCCTCATTTATCATCCACGGTCAACTATCTCTTATAATTATAATAAGAATTGTCAGTAACATAGTTTACAATATTATCTTGCCGTGTACGTGTCCTCAGCTGTTTTAAGGCTAGACAAGGGTTCCTATGACAGCATTATATTTATTTATTTATTATTAGTGATGATTCATAACTAGACCAGATACTAACCATAATAAGCAAACATCAAGTGAAATACGAAAGAATGGAGTGAGCCTAAGCATTATATCACATATTTATACTATATTATATAAACTATAATATTCTAAATTAAACATCAGCATTTTTGAATCTTGGGTGTCCTATCTCCATCACACAGCTTTTGCAAGGCTTCTAGGCACATGATGGTGTTGGAACTGCCAGTTTCCACCAGGCACCTCACTCCTGCTATCTCTATTATAGGCAGACCGCCGCTCTTCTCCCTCACATTATAATTCAGCAGTGTGCAGTCGGCCCTCCGCTCACAGCCCCTTCAGATGTCTCGCGTCTTCCTCTCTCCAGTCCCTTGCCTCCAGTCCTCTGTTCCTTCGTTTCCTTCCTCTTGTTTCCACCTTGTCCCCTAGACTATCTCAGTTCCGTGGCTCCTCAACTTCTTCTTTAGTCTCTGATGCTCCTGATGCTTCTGTAGATTCATCTGAAGATCTACTCAACCTACAGTGGCTTCTCCGTATTTGTTGGGTGTTGAACTCCATTGGTTCGCCCCGGCCCACATCTCTTCTACATATATGGGCACTGTTTGGCTATGTGCCCCTCATTTCCACATTCCAAGCATCTCGTGCACGGGCAATTCCCACTCTTTTAGTGCGCCACTAAATGCCCAATCTTTCCATCCACAACTGTGACACTTGCAGTCCTCCTGCCGAATATCGTTTCTGGGTTTAGTTAGGCTTCTATTTTCTTGGTTGCTAGTTCTCTCTCTTCTACCCTCTCCGTGTTCTCTCCTCCTCCAAGGGTTGGGCATTTTTCTGAGCCGTTGGTATTCTATCCGGGTCCACCCTGGCTCTCCTACTTCCATTCGAGCCTCCACCTCTCTAGCACTTGTTTCTATGAGATCTTGAGCAATTTCCACAAATGAGCGTTCTCTCAGAAATCCTTCCTTCTTCCCTAGCTCCTTTGCCAATTGGATCTTTAGTACCAGGGATAAGCATTGCATCCGACCCTGTACCTGGATTGTTTCCATCATTTCGCTGAGTTTATCTTGTATTCTGTTAAACTGTGCTAGGAGTTATGCGGCGTATTGCCCATTAGGTTGTTTCGGTTTCTTTGTATGTCACCCCCTTTCAAAAAGTGATTTAATTCTCCAGTTTCTCCGGTGAGTTTTTCTAAGTCCAACACCACTTTCCTCTGGTCCTGGACAGTTCCCGTACGGACCTTAATCCATTCTAGCGTCATTGCATGAGCTTGCGCTAAAAAGACTTCCGGTAATGGTTCCATCTCCAGGTTGACTGCAGCTACAGGTTGGTTGTCTGCTGCTAGAGGTTGGTTGTCTGCTGCTAGAGTTTGGTTGTCTGCTGCTAGAGGTTGGTTGGCTGCAGCTGAAAGTGGGTTGGTGAAGTGAACAATTAATAAATCACTATTCCGTTACCTGCCATAAATTGGAGAGAACAAAGAAAAAGAAAAGAAAATTTTTCTTTAGACTGAAATTTATTCTGGTATTCAAAGATCCCGGATTTCAGCACCACTTGAGTATTGCTGAAAGCAAAGTGTCAAAAAGAGAAGAAGGAATAAGATCTAACACACTTAAACTGCTGTAACATACTGGCTTTATTGGGTTCTGAACATCTGTTATATACATTTGATCAGCTGATCTCAGTCAGTTGACATAGAAGTAACAGCTGATTCAGGCTGTAACTTATATATATATATAAAGTTACAGTCAGCTGGTACTTTGATGTCAGCTGACTGAGGAGATCAGCTGATCATGTGTATATATAAAGATGTGCTGAACCCAATAAAGCCAGTATGTTACAGCAGTTCAGACGTGTTACATCTTATTCCTTCTTCTCTTTTTTGACATTTTGCTTTCGCCAATACTTAACTGGTGGCGAAACCCGGGAGCTTTAGATACCG
>NW_027114055.1:229475-233594 GCF_000696795.3 Halyomorpha halys
CAAGGGGACAAGATGGAAACAAGAGGATGGAAGCGAGGGAACGGAAGAGATTGGAGGCGAGGGACTGGAGAGAGGAAGATGCGAGACATCTGAAGGGGTTGTCAGCGGAGGGGCGACCGTACACTGCTGAATTATAATGTGAGGGAGAAGAGCGGCGTTCTGCCTACAATAGAGATAGCAGGAGTGAGGTGCCTAGTGGACACCGGCAGTTCCAACACCATCTTGTGCCGAGAATCCCTAGAACAAATGTGTAGTGGTGAGAGGACACACCAGATCCAGAAATGTCAATGTAAATTAATCACCCTGAGCGGCCCTTGTGAGGTAGAAGGGGAGGTGGAGATAGGGTTGAACCGATAGGGATTTAGTAGGGACAACTTGCCGGTACGTATTGTAGGTAGTTTGCCGAGGGAATACAAAGTGATTGTAGGGTGTGACCTGCTAGGAAAGGTGGGTGCTTGGGTTAATAATATCAAGGGAAAATGGAGAATTAGGTTGGGGGATAAAATTTACAAATGCCATCAACAAAGAAAAACCAAGGGCGCACAGGTGGGAGTAATTAATCAGGTTGAGGACTGGAGACAGAGACTTAGGAGAGAATATGAAGATATTTTTTTTAAAGGAGAGATGCTCGGGGCAACCAGGAAGACAGTCCATGAGATCATACTAAAAGAGGATAAGGTTACATATGCGAAAGAGAGGAGATACCCGCAGGCACTAAGTCACCACATCCGGGAAGAGATCAAAAGTTTAAAACACCAGGGAATAATTATTGATAGTACATCCCCATACAATAGTCCATTGTGGGCGGTTAAAAAGAAAAGCACGCCAGGTGAAACTACTGAAAAGTACAGAGTGGTGATAGATTACAGAAAGCTGAAGGAGAATACCTAGATGAAAAGTATCTGATCCCCAGATTTGAAGACATTTGGATAGGCTGAGCATGGCGAAGGAGAAGAAGAACATGTGCAGAATTTACACAGCGTATTCCAGAAAAGTAGGCAATTTGGGCTCAAATTCTCAGGAGAGAAATCATCGTTGGAGAAGGATCAAATAAACTTTTTGGGCCACATGATTTCCAGGGAAAGAGTTTAAGTTGATTGACGCTGATAAAGTTGCAGCTATAAGGAAGATGGCAGTGCCAAGTGATGTGAAGGGAGTTCGAAGGATGCTGAGAACTTTGAATTATTACAGGAGATTTGTGCTAGAAATGGCTGAGTACCTCGTCACAACAACAACCTTCTGTAGAAAGTAAATAGTTATTTTTATAAATAAATGATTTTAGTTATGTTTTTATTTTATGTATCAAAGTTAAATATTGTAGTATTAAACCTAAAAAGCAAGCTAACCAATTTTCATCAGTAAAATATGCAGTTAAAAAAAATATCGTTCAAAGCTAAGTTGGCAGGGCATATTCTTTCAAAATTCCATTGAATCGCGGCCATGTTAGGCAGATTCTAATATTTTAAAAACTTCATTTTAAATTCCGATCATAATTGAAATTACAATATATTTAAGAAAAAATAGAAGTAAAAATAAGTATTAAAAAAAATTATTCATAAAGGAAATCATATGAAAAACTCAAAACCGTAGTGCTACAATCGATGTTGAAGGAGAACGAGAGAAGGGGAAGGAAGAAAACTTGGTTTTTGGGATTCGTTGCTTAGGCGGGAGATGAATGACATCGCCTAGAGGCAGGATGTCCAGAAGATCCCTTAGCTACTCTCAAGGGGAGACATCTTGAAAAAAGAAGACATCGAAGAGTCACCCAAGAAGAATAAAGGACTCTTGGTTTTAACAATCTTCAAAGGAAGATTGTGTAATTGGTTAATGTTGCTCAAAATAGAATTGAAGCAGATTTATAAAGATAGCTAATAAATAATTTAAGTCAGTGTCATAAGTAGCTAAATGTATGTTCTGATTGCCTGAAACCCGCCCTGAGATTAAGAGTCTAAAATGTTATAAAATCTAAATAAAATTCTACTATCTATTTGATATTAAAGCTTTAAAGTTGGACCCATGCTATACTTAAGATATGAGAATAAAGTAAAAAACTATCAATTTTCCTTTTTATTTAATTTAAATAATTTCTTAAATATTACAATATAGATGGATAGGCTCCGTAAATAGATCAGTCTTTGAGTTTATTTCAAGTGTTTTTTTTCACACCCCTCTCTCTCCTTTTATTTTTAGTTTCTCTTCAGTAAAAAATACCACCAATGACCTAAAGAAGGCGGTATGTATCGGACTTAGAAAAATTCACTGGAGAAACAAATCACTTTTTCAAGGGAGTGACCTACTAATAAGCTGAATTGAAGCGAAGTCTATCCAAAATCTACTCGATAGGGAAGATGCAGAGGCATTAAAAGCATCACCTGTACGTAGGGAATGAAACCGTATGGGAGAAGATCAAGCTGCAATGGTGTGATGAACACTATAAACGGAAGGACATTGGTCCATCCGTTGCAAATTGATGGTGGAAACCCTTCTGGAAGACAAACAACAACGAAAAGTCACCCTAAAGTATCATCAAGGTAAGACAAATCACTTTGTATTCTAGCGGAATCCCACTTCCCTAACTGTGAGTTGCTGGAGAACAATTACATTTCTCCCACTATCAACAATTACAGTGCAGAGAAAAGTGGGAGAAAGCCGATAGTATTATTACTATTGATAAAATCGAATGGGCGATTAACTCTTTATTGCCATTAAAATCATCTGGCACTGATGGAATCTTTCCTGCCTTGCTGCAGAAAGGCCTACCAGTGATCAGAACACATATTCTTGAACTCCTCAAAGGTAGCTTATGAATTGGATACACCCCAACCAGATGGAGGACATCCAGGGTGTGCTATATTCCCAAACCGGGGATGGGATCTTATGAAGATAACCTATGGATAACCTCCATGCTGGAACAAAGGATCCTCAAATCGGAGCTAGGGCACTCTGAGCTGTGAATTAGGCCCAAAGGGAGGTGCCACAGGATGGGGTGCTCTCTCTGTTACTGTGGTGCTTGGTGGTTGATTCTCTTTTAACAACCCTAAACACGGCAGGCTACTATACGCAGGGCTGTGCATATGACATTGCTATCTTGATCGTAGGAAAGTATCCTCAGGTACTTTCAGACCTAGCACAGACTGCAGCAAACATCCTGGCGGGCTGGTGTAAGGACAATAGTCTGAGCGTCAGCCCACTCAAGGTTGGTGTCTGTGTCTTCACTAAAAAGAGAAAGGTGACAATAAGATCACCTATAATGAATAATATCCAGACAAACCAAGTCAAAGAGGTGAAACACCTGGAGGTCATTCTGGATTACAAGCTACGATGGCACAAGCATGTGCTAGAGTAACCAGTAAAGCCCTCAAATGCCTATGGGTCTGCAGATGCGCGATAGGCAAGAACTACGGGCTCAAACCAAGAATGGTTTACTGGCTATACATTACTGCCATAAGACCAATGGTGTCATATGCAGTCCCAGGGATCAGGAGCCGACATCTGATATATAGATAAGCCATTGGAAGGAATATATATTCCCTTAGGGAGGTACACTTCAGTAATTCAATCTGAAATACTCGCAATAAATCATTGCGCTAGTATTCTTATAGAGGAAGGGTTCTCTGGTAGAAGAATCACCATCTACACAAATCACCATCTAACAGAGTCACCCTTGTGTAGATTCTGCAATGCTGAGGATGAGACGGCCTATCACATTATTTGTTGATGTAACCGGTTTGTAGGGGTGAGGTTTGCATTCTTTGGGGTGGATCCCAAGCAGTGCGAGCTGATCAAACCCTTAAGCTTATTAAGCTTCTTAGAATCTACCAAACTTAAGCTCTAATGAGCTTACCGCAGGTGCTATGATGCTGATTGCATTTTTTTTTGTCTGTAACAGAAGTTCAAGCGTGTCATATCTTATACCCTCTTCTCTTTTTAACATTTTGCTCTTGCCGATACTTAAGTTATATATATATATATATATTGTAATATGCTCTTTTTTAGTGAATAGTATATTTTGATGTTAAAAGGGTTTTGATATGTTTTATTTTATGTATAATTTTAATATTGCTATTTGTTATTTTAAATCAAAAAGCAAGCTAACCAGTTTTCTTTGTCTAAAAGAAA
>NW_027114055.1:234950-240322 GCF_000696795.3 Halyomorpha halys
TTCTTTTTATTTTAAATTTTATATTTTTTAAAATTATTACAATATATATATATAAATAAGTCACAAGCTGAGTGAGAGAGGCGGTGTGAGCTGACAAAGGCCGTCAGGAGATAGAATCGATTAGCTGATCGAACATGTATATATAGAGGTTCTGAAGTCAATAAAAGTGAGTCTTGTTTAAACATTCAGAGAGTGTTCTTCTGATATCCTTTTCCATTTTTTAATGGTTTTTCGAAACAAACACATAACTGGTGCCGAAACTTAGGAATGAGTTCGTAGGTTGAAAATCTTTCAAATTTAAAGAAGAAATTTTTTTTTTTTCTCTTTCCTACTTGCAGTATATTGTCACATCAAATAAGTATTTAAAAATTATAAATGGTGAAAATTTGCACAGCAACATCACAGGACCTAAGGAAAGCCGTTTCGGTTTGAGAAAGGTTTACTGGAGAAATAGGTGAATTGAACCATTTTCTCAAAGGAAAAGACCGACTTATAGCAAGAATTGAAGCTAAAGTAGCGGAAGACCTACTAAACAAAGGAGATGTGGACTCATTAAAGGCGGCCTAGGTAAGTAGAGAGAGTAAATAGATAAAGAGGAGTATTCTACACTGAATTCAGACCAATGAAGAAACACGATGGCCCATAGTGAAGGATAGACAGAAGAAGGCTTTCGGAGGCGGTAGATGGACGACGGAGGAAGACATCCTTCAGATGTTAAGGAGGTGAGAAAACCTGACAGTGTGAATTGAACCATTTTCTCAAAGGAAAAGACCGACTTATAGCAAGAATTGAAGCTAAAGTAGCGGAAGACCTACTAAACAAAGGAGATGTGGACTCATTAAAGGCGGCCTAGGTAAGTAGAGAGAGTAAATAGATAAAGAGGAGTATTCTACACTGAATTCAGACCAATGAAGAAACACGATGGCCCATAGTGAAGGATAG
The DNA here is from genome assembly GCF_000696795.3 of Halyomorpha halys. Lineage (NCBI taxonomy): Eukaryota > Metazoa > Arthropoda > Insecta > Hemiptera > Pentatomidae > Halyomorpha > Halyomorpha halys. Next base: position 235,893 of record NW_027114055.1, read on the forward strand.
ACAGAAGAAGGCTTTCGGAGGCGGTAGATGGACGACGGAGGAAGACATCCTTCAGATGTTAAGGAGGTGAGAAAACCTGACAGTCTAGTAGCCAGTTTGCCAGGGTTCTCCTTGCCCCGTAAAACCAGATTATGAAGAATATGAGAGAAACAGTGAATTTCGAGGATGCAAAAGGCAGAATGGGGTTCCTAACTACAATCCTCAAGGTATAGTTAGTTGGCTAAAGAGACTGGAAGAAAGGAAGGTCTACCAAGTGCACTTGTTGGGGCCACAGCCTGATCCTAGGGACACCCTTACACTATCCCCAAAATAAGCTGGGTTCAACAGGTAATTAATTTAGGTTTTAAATATTTTGTTGATAGAGGGTGAAAAGAGATAAATAGATATAAAGGATTTACTGCTTTACTGTAACAAGGTAAGAAGGCACTGTTGTTCTTATCAATAGTTAATTTTTCACTTGTAACTGTCAAAATAAATGTTTCATGACACTGTTTGATACTAGGAAGGATAGAAACTAACACTGTTATCTGATAGAAACAAAACTGTAATGGGGAAAATAAATAAATAAAAACTGATACAGTAGGTAAGAAGACAAACTGGCACATACTAGCTAAGATCTCCATGACACTGTTATCTCTAATCCAAAGAGGTTACACTGCAGTAGATAGGAATTACCTCTGCTAGCAACAACTTACTTAAAGATTCTTAAACTATTGAAATACGGTGAGTTTGGAATTTATTGAAATGAGGTAATGGAACAAAAAGTGGCCTGAATAGCAATCAAGACTTGATTGATTTGAGCACAAGAGAAGAGGAATCAAGAATGGAAATAGAAGAAACTGGCAGGGTGAAAGTTATTTACTATCGCCAGAGGTATAATTCAGTTCCTTGGAAAAGAGAGAACCAGGAAAGTGTAAAAGAGAGGGTAAGAAACCTGGAGAGAAGAATGGGTCAAATAAAACCAAGAAGCAGCGGGCACCGTGATGACCGAAAATGCCATGGATGTGGAAAGACAGGGCACTTGATGGCACAGTGCTCCCATACCCGATGTTTCAAATGTGGACTTGAGGGACATATAGTGAGACAATGTTATATTTAGACAACACAAATCAAACAAGATAGAACTGATGGAGATAAATGCCCAGTGTGTGAGGAGGATAAGAATTTCACCAAGATCAGAGCGATCTGCAAGTGAGAACACAGACACGTCTGAGGCCTCAGAGGTTAATGATGTTGGTTTTCATAACAGACAGCATAATAGAAGGGATGTATGGATACGGTATAAGGGAGCTGGCAGGACGAAGGAGGATATCTGAAGTGCATGTATGCAGAGGGGCAGTCGCACCTTGGTGAGCCATTGTGTAAAAGGGGAGTATGGCAGCCTGCCAATAATCCAAGCTGGAGGAGGAGTGAGATGCTTGGTGGACACAGGGAGTTTCAATACCATTGCGTGCAGGGAGGCTCTGGACAGGATGAGAGGTGGAAAGAGGGCGCTACAGGTCAGGGAGTGTCAGTGTCAGTTAATCACCCTGGGAGGGGCCCTGTAGAGCAGGGGAGGACAGAAATGGAATTAATTAAATGGGGCCAAGTGTAAAAATCTAATGGTAAATAGTAGTAAAGATGTCTTGAGACTTTCAAATGATTATAGGGTGTGACCTACTAGAAAAAGTGGGCGCCGGGTTCAGAATCATGGGGGTAAGTGGGAAATAAAGATTGGAAAGAAGGGATATGTCTGCCAACAGCTCGTAGGAGATGGTGAAGCAAAGATAGGAGCGATTAATCAGGAAGGACATTGGAAAGGCCAAATTGTGGAAGAGTTTGAAGACTTTTTTTAGAGAAGGGAGCAACAGGAAAAACAGTACATGGGATTCAACTAAAAGAAGATAGGGTTAACTATGTGAAGGAGAGGCTGTACCTGCAAGAACTTCGGCAACACATTAGAGAGGAGATAGATAATTTACGTGACCAAGGAATCATAGTGGATAGCACATCTTCCTTAAATAGTCTGTAACGAGCAGTCAGGACGAAAAGGTTGCCAGATGAAAAAGGAGAGAAATATAGAGTATAGCAAACTGGATGAAAACAGAGTAGACTAGAAGTACCCCATACCTTAGATAATTTGGAGGATATTTTGGATCGATTGAGCAGGGCTAAAATTTTCTGCACACTGGATCAGAAGGTGGGGTACCACCAGATCAAGAGGCATCCAATAGACCAGTACAAGACGGCGTTTACTTCCGAGAGGGGCCACTACGAATTTATGAGGATGCCTTTTGGCTTGTAAATGCTCCGGTAACATTCCAAGGGCTCATGGACGAGTTTTTGAGAGGATTGGATGAGTCCGTCTGCCAGGTGTGTATGAATGACCTGCCCTAATTCAGTAAGCCCAAAGTGGAACACATGCAACATTTGAGGAGCATATTCCAGTAGATGAGAGAGTTCGGCTTAAAGCTTTCACAAGAAAAGTGGGTTGTGAGTCAACCCCAAATAACTTCCTTGGAAACACTATCTCACAGGAGGGAGTAAGATCAGATGCCCAGAAAGTGGAAGAGCTCTGCAGAGGATGGCAGTACCGAAGGATATAAAATAAAAGGGATACAAAGGTTGTTGGGGGCATCGAATTATTACCGACGGTTTGTGCCCGAAATGGCTGAATACCTCATGCCATTGAATAACTTACTGAAAAAGGGATTCCAGCTGGTCGTGACGGTAGACATGGCGCATAAGGTTAGAAAATATTGAGCAGCTGCAGAGAGAGCTGATCCTTGCGTTTCTCAATTTCCAGAAACCGTTTGCACTCACGATAGATGTTAGTGAGTATGCACTAGGGATGGTGCTATCCCAGGAAGGATAGCTCAATGGAAGGAGCTTTTGGGCCAGTATAATATGGATATTTCTTACAAGCCAGGAAAAGACAATGTGGTGGCAGATTGGCTTTCACTCATAATAACCATTAATGCAACTGAGGAAGACCACGGAGGCCCGTCTAGAGATATGAAACAGTTTCCGAGAGAATGGACTCCAGAGGAAGAGGAGCAGTCAGACACGCCAAGACACGGAAATGAAGACGAAACATCAGCTGATGAGGTTTCAACAGAAGGGGTACCGATGGAGATGCAAGTAATTGAAGAAATGATGAACGACAAGCGGCACCAGGTCATTTGGAAGATGAAGACCACGGGAATGATGAAGATGGAACAAAGTAAATATAAGAGTAGTGACATCACCACTATTTGGTCGCAGCTGGGAGCCAGCCAGGGAAGCTAAAATTTGTAGAGCCTTGACAGAAGCTTCTAAACCTGCATAGACCCACTATTTACACGTAGGCAACGCAGTGATCTGGGATAAGATTCAGTGATAGTGGAGATCAGAACAGACCGGGGTGGATCGTTCCTTCATTTGATGTATGTTGATGGTGGAAACTGTTCAAGATACGAAACGTCAGAAAGAGGTGACACTAAAACACTGAGGGATTGTGCAGCATACAATCACCCCATTTATATGGTTACAGGGTTTGCGCCCTTTAAAATTCTTTTTGGTCTACATGGAGGGATTATGGAGACATGGTGACTGGAGAAAAAGAATTTATTAACAATAGTTTAGTCCTGAGGAAATAATGGAATAAGGTCAGAGTTTGTATCGAGAAGGAAAATGCAAACGAGTAAAGAGGCAAAATTTGAGCTAGCGAGACCAAATGGCAACATCAAGATTGAGAACAAAGTCTACAAGAGATTGTCTACCAATAGCGAAAAGGAATTCCAGCAATATGAGGGTCCTTCATGGTGATAGTGATTAGGGGACACAATACCGTCACAAGTGAGAGCTTGTGTGGACCAAAAAAGAGGACAGTTTAGATGGAACAACTAAAAATGTTTAAGACTTCATAGAGGCTGGAATTCAGCACCGCTGAAGGATAAGATTGTACAGAATGTAATTTTTTTTTTCTATTTCTAGTATCGATTCTAGGAAATTTCTTATAAGTGCTTATTGCAAGAAAGAAGAATGACTTTTTGTACTTATAAATTTGTTTGTGTTATTCTTTTTTTTAATCATGTATAGAGATTGTATAAATATATTTTTTCTTTTCTTCTCTTTTTTGTTTGTATATGTTATTGTACTGTGATATATAAGTTTACGAGGACTGTTCGTAAAATGGTGGGGGAGAGTTATAGCCTGAGTGAGATGTCTGCTGACAAAGGCCGTCAAGTGATAGAATCAATCAGCTGATCGAACATCTCCTCTATATATATTCTGAACTCAATCAAAAAGTGAGGTTTGTTTACGTTACGGATTTAGAGAGTGTCTTCCGATATCCTTTTCCACTTTTTATTGGTTTTTCGACAAAAATATATAAGTTTTATATATATATATGTTGTAATATGCTCCTTTTGTAGTAAATAGTATATTTTGATGTATAAAGGGTTTTTAAT
>NW_027114055.1:240716-249482 GCF_000696795.3 Halyomorpha halys
GTTTGGAAGGGAAGAGTGAGTTCGGTCTGTGACGCCAAGGAGAGATGGTCTCTGAAGATGAAGTGGTGAAGAATTTCTGTCAAGAAGGAAGCCATATTTGATGCTAGGGACAGGACAAGAAGATGAGAACAAGGAAGGCGCCAAAGAATCAACAAAGGAGGATCGTTAGTATATAGAGCTTGGTTAGTTTGGCTATAACTAAGTGAGAATATATTTGTAAAACAGATTTAATTTTAATTACTTCAAACTATTGTAAATGCCTGTTCTGATTGTCTAGTAACAACACGCCCTGAGATTAAGAGTCTCTCTCTCTTTCTTTTTATATAATAAAATTAAGAGTCTTTTTATATTATACAAGTTAAATATAATTCTATTATCCATTTAAGAGTAAAGTTCTTAAATTTGAACCCAAGTTATCTTTCATATTTGAAGAAAGTTTAAAAAACTATTCAGATTCTTTCTATTTTTATTTTTATATTTTTTAAAATTATTACAATGTATATAGGATCATTACAGAGAGAATAAAGGCAGTATCATTCTAGAAAGCGTGGGTAATAATTCTGTTTCCTTTTTTTAAGTCTTTCAGTCCAAGTACTCGTAAGTGGTGCCGAGACCCGGAAACTCTGTTCACTGATTGTTTTTACCTCTGGGTTTCTTTTCTTTTATTTCTCTTATATTGTCACTTATTTTATTTTTTTTTTTTTTTACTGACCAAGATGGTTAATGGTGATGGTCAACCACAACCACAGCCCGCAGTGAGGCCGCCAGTTCTACGGATCCCTGTGGTGTAACCGTCTCCTGGAGTTCATGCAGCCCCGTTGTAGTTCCGGTGCTACCCCGCTACCAGAGACCACTCTTGCGGCTGCTCACGCTAATATGTTGGCTAAAATGAAAGTGAGAGCAGCAACCTCTGAGGATATTAGAAAAGCCATCTCAGATCTGGAGCGGTTCTCAGGCGAAATTAGTGAGTTAAATCACTTTATTAAAGTTGGAGATCACATCATGGAGAGGTTGGCAGCCAAGGTCTCAGAGGAGTTGCTGGACAAGAATAACGCGATTATTTTGAACCATATTGAGGCGGAAACAGCATGGCCAGTAGTGAAGGAAAGATTAAAGAAGGCCTATGGAGGAGGCAAATGGTCCCCAGAGAAAGACATTTTCTACATGCTGCAGGAGAGGAGAAAGCACGGGCAGCCTAACGGACAGTACGCAGCCACGCTGTTAGGACAGTTCAATCTGACCACAGAAAAGATGAGAGAGACTCTTGGAGTGGATGTAGTCAGTTGGAGGATGAATTTCATCAACTCCATAATGAAGGTGCACCTGGCCAAGGAGACAAATAAAAGGGCAGGTTTACCTTGGGACCGCACTTTTGTGGAATGTGCTCAAGACATGATCGACACGAGTGCTAGAGAGGAGGATGCAAGGATGGATGTCAATGATGGAGGATGGAACAGAGTACCGTACGACCGCACAAGGAATCCGTTAACACCATGGAAGAGAAAAGAACCCAGGGATAGTGGTAAAGATAGAGGTACGGGTGGAGAAAGGCAAGGAACCAGAGCAGACTATGCAATGGAGGAGGGAAGGAAGATAGGAAGTGCCATGTGTGCAGAAAAGTAGGACACCTAGTGGCCCAATGACCCAGCACTAGGTGCTTTGAGTGCGGTAATGAAGGCCACACAGCACGACAGTGCCCTAATATGTGCAAAAGGACTATAGACCTAGTGAGTCCTCTAGTGAAACCTCAGAAGCTTCAGGAACAAAGTGTAAGGAAAAGGATGGTCGCCAACCGCCAACCGCCAACCAGCAGCTGGCGACGAATATCAGGCCATTGTGGGGAGTGATCTGCTGGAAAAAGCTGGGACACGTATTAGGAACACCAAGGGTCTATGGTAAATTCGGTTAGGGAAATGGAGGTACAGCTGTGGCACATATATGACAGTCAAAGGAAGCACAGAAGGGTGGTCTCCGAGCAGGATCCACAAGCAATCCCCCCTCCCAAGAGGCAGATAGGAGTCTCTGCCAAAATGGTGAGTCACCAATGCTAACGCAGTCCTGATAAGGACAGAGAGTGCGGACCAGGCAAAGAGACTCCTAGAATGTGACCGGCTGAAGCAGGGAGGACTCGAGACGAAGCTGGCAATGGCGAGGAGGCCCCGCCTCGAAGTTAAAGGAGTGCCAAAGCACTGGGATGAGAAGATCCTGGTTAGGTACATGTGAGACAAGAGTGGCCTTGGAAATGCCAGAGAGGAGGACAAGGTGGAGTGGATGAGACCCTGCTTCTCCACTCCTCTTAGGGGTGGGCTATCGATGAGGTGGGTGGTGGAAGTCCACCAGTCAGTGAGGTTCGCCCTGATGAACTTGTCCACAGCCCACACGACGACAGGATGGTGGAGCATGACCATCAGAGATTACCTCGACCCCCTGCTCTGCTTGCGGAGTCAGAAGTATGGACACCCTGCCAAGGCATGCACAGAGGACCTGGTGTGTAAGTGGTGTCTTGGCACGGGGTATAAGATAAAAGAATGTCAGGCAAAGAAGAAGGGACTAACACTGCACTGCAGAAACTGTAGCGAGCAAGGCAGAGAGGGGAAAGATCTCCAACATTGTGCGGGCACCAGGGAATGCCCGCTACATCTGGAGAAGATGGTCGTCCAGGTGAAAAGAACGCGCATGCGTAGGCTGCAGATCCTGCAGTCAATATGGGCCGAAGACGAGGGTCGCGGACGAACTTAGGACTCTCGCCCGAAAGGTCGACATCATGGTAATCCAGGGTAATTCACAATAGAGGGAAGGAGCTGCAGAGGTATGAGGACCCATTTAGAGTGATCATCATTCGAGAACATAATAATGTTACAATAGAAAGCGTCAAAGAGCCTAGAAAGAGGAGAACTGTCCACATTGAACAGTTAAAACTTCTGGGAATAACAACATAAGAGTGTCCTCATATTGCCACAAGGAGATTAGACTACACAAAATGTATTTATTTTATTTTTTATTATTTTTTTTTTTTTTTGGTTTATTTCTAGTTTCTTTGTTAATTTTGTATATATAAGTTTCATATTTTTTGTAAATTTAGTCTTTTTCATGTTATTGTACGAGGAATTCTTCTCGTTCTTTTCAAGTTTAATTTATGTATATAGGATTGATAACAGCTGACCGGGCATATCAGCTGATCAAATCGAACAGCTGATTGGCATGTGCATATAGAAGTACTGGACTGAATAAAGACAATTCGATTTCTGGAACTCGTGAGAGTCATTTCATACCCTTTTCACTGTTTTCACTCGAGAATACTTAAGTTATATACATAATGTATGTATATATTTAGGTTTTTCCAATTTGGCCTGGTTACACAGTTTTTAAATTGATTTAATAATTTATAACTTTTGTCAAAAAAAAAACTTGGTTATTGAAACTGAGTTTAGTTGGCAATACACTAATACGTGTGTTGACAAAAGTAAGATTATTATTCAGCATAGTACTAGTTGTCGGATTTACACATCTGAGTGCTATAGAATTCTTATCAGCCCTGGTGGGGGGTATTTTAACACCCCTCAATATTCTTTCTCTTAAATCTCTCCCTCCTGGGATCTGTATTATTTTATAAACAATTATGTGTTCGCTAACCAAAAAATTTCTCACAATGCATTTTATTTGAACTCTTATCAACATGCAATAAAGGGCTCTTGGTCGTAACACATATATCAGGCCCCTGAAGTTGCACACTATTCATTATTTTAAACACTATTTTTACACTTTGGATCCTATCTCCTTTCATATATTTCAAATCCTAGATTCCAATTCTATTTCTTGAACCAAGATTTCAACTTTAAAGAACACAATGAATGCACTTACTGTTAGTATTTGTATTAAAACTAACATTACAACTTGTAAAGAAAGTAAGCAACTAACTGAAATTGAAACTGGATGTGTTGTTTAAAAGAAACAAACAGGGGTATGGAAAGATGGAAAATGAGAAAAATCCATATTCTATGAAGTTAATTATTGAAGGTATCATTATTTCTGTATGAATTACACCTTCAACCGAAGGCCAGGTGTACATTCACTTTTGGTTGGGTGGTTGGATGTTAGTGGACTGTATATAATGAAATAAAACATGGTTAACTGAAACTAAAATTCTATTGTCTAAATTACAAGTAGTGTAGGGGGTGGCCGAAATAAAACATTTATTGTTAGATGTGTTAATGAATTTTGAATAACTGGGCTATGGAAAACTGCAGATGTGGTTGATGATGGGTGTTAATTATGCTGATAGGTGGATTTACACCATTCTTCAGTTACTCCCTCTTCATTTCTTGATCTCTCTCCCTCCTGCTGTTGAGAGCCAGTCCGTAATGTTTTTACTCACTCCAGGTGGATTTCTACTAATCATTGAAGAAAAAAAAAGGGGACTGCTGATGGCAAAAAAAAAAAAAAGATGGCTTGCTTCTTCTCCCACAGAGAGTGCTGAAGGAGGTACTTTTGTTGTTGGTCAAATGGGCCAATGGTAGTGCCAACATTATGGAAGCCCTCCAATCCATTTCAGTCTTTTGGTTATCTTAGGTTACCCGAAACAATGTTATTGTTGAGGTATTGTTTCTATTTTCTCTAAATTAATAAAAACCAATTTAATATTCTAGGAAACGTCTGGATATTTCTCCAGTTACTACCTTATATTAAATAGATGATCAATGTAGGATCTTCATGAAGTAAATCTACATTGGTCTGTATAATCAAATTCTTGTTTTATGTGGGTTCTAATGATTTTACCAAGGACTAGGGACATGGCCCAAGAGAGGAATGAGCCTTCAACAGGATAGTTTGGCAGGCCATACAAAATTTAGATTTAAGAAACATGCATTTATTGCCAAATATGCAAAATAAAATATGGCTAATTGCACCACATTTGATTCATAAAAAATCCGGATTCTGATTATAACATAAGACTTTGATATTTCACTAACACTAAGTCACAAAAAATAATACTAACCTCTATATAAATCATTTTCTGATCTACGAATATAATTATATTGCCAATTAAGCAAACAATAGTTCATTAAATGAATTATTAAAAAAAATAATTAAGGTTTTGCTCAAGTTAAATGTTTTGCTAGTTACAAACAACTTATTAATTTCAAAGTTTATTTTCATTGTTTTAATATTTACTTTAAATGGTAATATTGTTGCTTAAAATAAGAAATATTAATTACAAATAACCAACATTACATAAACACAATTAACTAATTTTTACTCACAGGAGACATCCTATTAGGAGAAATCGATAACTTTCGATGCTGACTTAAATGGTCATATTTCAACTGCAGTTCATAAGGTAAAACTGGAGTATGACTATTTCGGTGAAATGCATCTTTAAAAAAAAAAAAAAAATTAATTAAAGAGTGCAAAAACTAAACAAAAACAAAAAAAAAAAAAAGAGACAAAGATTACTGATAGTATATTACGAGAAGATTACAGAACAAAGCTTGAATTTTTCAGATACTAGTTAATAACTATCAGTCAACATTTTATCAATTTGAGTATCATCATAACAAGATTAAATCACATAGCCAGCAGATGGCATATCTCGCATTGACAGTTTAAAAAAGACTAATATAAAAGAGATAGTGTATCATCTTAAGACAGTTCAACATGTACAGTATACATGACTGCTTAGTTATTTATTGGTGATTAATAAACTTAAGACTTTACTTTGGAATCTTCCAATAATAACCAACAAAAGCAATAAGTAACTTTTAATCAAGACCGTATCTTGATGATATAATAATAATAATAATCTTTATTTATTCTGGGATTGATCCCTTTAGAATAATTTACAGGCATCAAAATTAGGCTTTAGATCCTTAGAGTAAATTGCAAAATAGAGATGAAATTACAAGATGTCATAAAATAAAATAATACAATGAATTTAAAAATATACAAATAAACAACAATAATTAACAGAATATATAAAATAATGACAAAACAAATAAAATAAAACCACTTGTCGTATCATAAAACATAAGATGACTTCTGGTAGTATATAAAAATAGAAAACTAATGATAAAAAATTAAATACAATTAAACTAAAAAATAATAAATGAAAAGAGATAATTTCTGCTAGTGGACATATTTACAATTATAAACAAAAATCTAAGACAGAAAATATATAAAGCTTTTTTGAAACTTTCAATTGTTATTCTTCCGGAATTGGGTGGACAGAAGGTATTAGAAGATACGGGATTTGAAGATTGGAAGGGTATTAGAACTACGAATAAAGGAGAGAATAGAATTCCATAGGGAAGAGGAACGAATGAGGAAAGATTTACCAAAGGCTGCAGTTCGATGGGCAGTTACATATAAGTCTGAAGGACATGAGCGGGTATTGCAGGAATGCACTGAGGACTTAAATTGAAGGATAACTGAGATGTACGATGGACGGTGGGATTGGATAACTTGATAGAGAATGGAAGCAAGGAAATATTTACGACGGAGGGAGGGGTAAAGCCACTTCAACTCTTCATAAAATCGGGTGCAGAGGCGTCCCTGGGAACCCCAAAGATGAATCGTACAAAGTAATTAATTAACCATTTTAATTTTGCATCGAGATCTTCATAGACTCCCCCGTAAACCACACAGCAATAGTCAAAGTGGGGAAATATTAAGGAAGTAACCAGGATCCTGCGGGTTTCAAAAGGAAGTAGGTGACAAAGATAATTTAAAAGCTTTAGGGTGGAAAAGGTAAGACGGGAAATATGAAATACGGAAATATATAATACATGAAAATAAATAAAATTATGCCTCATTAAATTTAATAGACAATAGAGTAAGTTATTCAAATAATATTGTATTAAGTTATAATTAATACAGAAAGACTTGGGAGGTAGGTGTTAAAGAGGCCTTTGACAGGAGAGGAATTGACTGGAGAAGGCAGCAGTTGGTACAGGTTTGGGATTTATGGATTCGGCTCTGCAGGCAGGTACCTCACACTGCTCATTGGTAGAAGAGGATACAATAAAGAGAAGAAAAAGTTTGCATTTTTAATCAGAAATTTCTTAAAATGAAATTAATCTTCCAAATGAATTTGATCAAAACAAGACAGTCCACCAAGTAACTCTTAAGTGACAACAAAACCAAGTTGTTGTGAATTTATCATAATTTGTAATTGATATAAATCAAAGAAAGAGAATGTACAAGATAATTTTGTTTTATTTAAAGCAAATAGATTGAAACAACTAAAACTAATTCTTCAGGGTAGAACATTCTTATAGGCATTTCTTGATGTTTTCAGTTTGTATGATGGAATTAATAGCAACAGTTGATTAAGGATAATTAGATTTAGGGTGTTTCCAGAAGAATAACATTAAAAGGAGAAAGATATTTCTTTATTTCAAGTAAACAATATCACTGTTTCCAAAATTAGTTACAATCAGTATATTAGCAAACCAAATGAACTGACTGATTGATAACATTGATACTTGAAAGTATCCTTTGATGTACTTGTTTACATCGGGACCTGTTCGTGCTATACTGCAGGTGTCCCGAGTGTAATTTTATAATATATTTTATATAAATTTTGTAATATGAAAACAGAGCATTGGAGTGGTCTCATGGCTTATTATTATTGCTTATTATATTATGGCTTATCTGGTGAAATGACGTTTTCGCCGCCGCGGTGACGTCTTCCAGCCGCTTTCTCGTCCAGGTTGCGCTGTGGGCGAATATGGTGAAAACCATGTGATCGCCTAGTGTCTGAAAAGACGTCCTTTTCCCCCAGAGGCTGGTCAGCGTGTCCTGCATCCTGGCGTGATGGTAGGGATAGGCCAGGTCCTAGCTTGCATAGTGCATAGGCTGGGGCGGCATTGCGGTCACAGCGTCTTCAGAGCCTTCCGGTGTCCGCGGAAAGGGGGGCATCAGAAAATGAGACCCCCGACCCAGACTTTATATAAATCCAAAAAAGAATGGTAAAAATCGGATTACTTAAATCCGACAGTACTAACTAAAATGTAGCCTACAAGGGTATATAGAAAGGGGCAGTGGCTGCACTATCAGAAAACGAATCATTACGAAACCTCATAAATTAGCCTCAGATTCTTCTATTTCTTTAACCAATTAGGAATTCCATATCTGTGGCTTATATATGGCTTTTGAATTGTTTAATACTGGGTCAGCTATCAGCTGCATATGTCATCATTGAGACTTGTTTATTTTTTATGGAGTTGGTGGTATAGCTTTATTGCTTTTCCTATACGGAGGTTTGCCTCAAAATCCAGCATGCCATCATTATTAATTCTGATTCCTAGATATTGGTACACATCAACATGTTCCAGATTTAAGCCTTTACAAATCACAGTCCCTTGTTCCCTGGAACCACAGCCTTAAATTCAATTAGTTCTAATAGGAAACAACATGGAAATCATTTATGGTTCAAATAGGATACTGGAACATATGCGTTAATTAACTGCGTTAAATATATGTTGGATATATATATATATATATATATTTTAACCAAGAGACTAACATATTTTTTAATCAATTTTTAACTTATTTATAGTGCACTCGATGTCAAGCACTTGGCCATACCAAGACTTATTGCCGTCATCCTTATCGCTGTGTCAGATGTGGGGAAAACCACGTATCAGGTGAGTGTGGAAAACCCCGCAACACTCCAGCAAAATGCACCAACTGTGATGGCTCTCACCCAGCGAACTACAAAGGTTGCAAGATCTTCAAGGAACTAAGAAACATCAGAGCTCAAACCCG
>NW_027114055.1:254942-290924 GCF_000696795.3 Halyomorpha halys
TTTTGTTTTCCTTATGTAACTATGTGTTTGTATCTTTTTTACCCCTGAAGAAGCCCTGCAACGTGGGGCGAAACGTTGGCTCATTAATATGTAGTAGTATATTTCTACTATTTGAGTTTTTTTGACCGCACCCGGACCATATTCCTTTCATCTGTACACACGGTCAATCAATAATCTTCCAGTAAATGATTGATGAATATAGGAAAATGAATTCAGACCAACAGAGGCCCAAGAGAATCGAACTAGGACAAACTGTATGGGTTCCAAGAGCAGGACGCCCTGTTCAGGAAGTAGTGGTGGTCTTCGTGATGTCTATGGATGCTGCTCCAGGTGGCAAAAAAAGTGTATTAAGGTCAAGTGGCAGGATGAGAAAGGGGTAGTATTGGGCAAGACGTTGTCAATTAGTGACGTTTTCCCAAGATTGCCTACAATACCGCAGACAAATGAGGAGATGGAAAATATGTCGAACAGTATCATCAAGACATATTTCTCCGCCCTCCCTTCTACATCCTCATGCACTCTCAGCAGCGCATCTGTTGTTCCCTTGCCACGGGTCAAGCCGTAATGCCGTGGGTGACTCGCAGCTGGCCTTAGGACCTTGCTGATAACAGGGAGGAGGCATATGGGCCGATAGGGCTTCGGTGATTCCTTATCCTTGCCTCCCCCTTTGTAGAGCAGTCTCAAGTCTGCAATCCTTCACCTGCTCGGAAAGTACCCCTTATCCAAGCACTCAAAGATTTCCAATAGCTCCTCTTCGATATATGGGGCACTGTTCCTGAGTACTGCAGCGTCCAAGGCGTCTAGTCCCAGAGCCCTCCCAATCCTCTGCCTGTCCACGGCAAGACGTAGGTCTCATAAGTGGGCATATGTCGGTACCTGGTGGGTATGACGTGGTGCATCTCACTATATTCTCCTCTGCTGTGTCCTGGGACGGATCATCCCTGGGGTATGTATAATCAATATTGTAATATGCTCTTTTTGAGTAAATAGTATATTTTGATGTATTAAGGGTTTTTAATATGTTTTATTTTATGTATCATTTTAATATTGTTCATTTGTTTCGTTGAACCAAAAAGCAAGCTAACCAATTTTCATTTTCTATAATAAATTCGTGATTCAAAACAAAACTAAGATGGCGGTACGTATCCTTCAAAAAGTCCGTTGAATCAAGGCCATGTTGAACGGATTCAAATATAAAAACTATTTTAACTCTTCCCATCATAATTGAAAATACAGTAAATTTAAGAAAAAATAGAAGTCAAGAAATAGTGCTAAAGAATAATATTCAGAAAGTAAATCATTTGCAAAAATCCCTAACTGTTGTGCGACAATCGATGTTTACATGGAACATTGAGGCAGGTTTTGGTTTTTGGCATTCATTCGTTGTTTGGACACGATTGGGAAATGATGTTTCCATGATGAGGAGGTCCTCATTAATTTCTGTCCAGCAAGGGTGGACATCTTGAAAAAGAGGACAACCAAGAGTCACCTAAGAAGAAAAAGGGACTCTTTGTTTGGATTGCCTAACAACACACTTCGATGGATGAGAAGTAACTAAAAACTGTAAGAGGACCAATACTTTGTTTTGTTAGTGTTTGTTTACTGAGAGATTGTCAGCAGTCAGTGTTAGTTAATTGAGAAATCATAAAAAGAAGAGACTATGAAATTGGTTAGTTTTGTTATACCTAAATTTAAATACATGTGTAAAAGAGATATTAATTTAATTAAGTATTAATAGTAAAAGTGTCTGTTTCTGATTGCCAAGAAACCCGCCCTGAGAAAAGAGTCTTTTATATTATAAAATTTAAATAAAATTCTATTATCTATTTAATATTAAAGTTTTTAATTTGAACCCAAGCTATCTTTTAGATATCAGAATTTAAGTTAAAAAAATATCAAATTTCAATTTATTTTATTTTAATAATTTTTAAATTATTACAATATACATCATCGCCGTTTCTTCCAGAGTGGTTGCCTGGGCTCCTCCAACTTTGATGGCAGCCATCATTTGTATTGGCTTCACCTTCCCCTGCGTGACCCTGTACAGGATGCCTCAGGGATTCTTCTCCGACTCTTTGATCAAGCACTCGTCCCAGGACTACTTCTTCTGGTGACGCACACTGTTTCGGTATACCCTATACCTATGCTTGCTTTCCTCTTGGAGTGCAGCTCTCCTCTCTTCATCTCTGCACTCCTGGTACCTGCAGCTGGCCCTATAGTACTCTCTCTTCAGCTGCGTCAGGGCCGGTTTCCACCATGGGACCGGACGTGCTCTCGCCTTGCGGCGTAGGGTAATATTGGCCGCTTGGGTGGTGGCGCCCGTCAGGGTTGCTACTCTGTGGTCAATTCCTGACTCTTCCTCCATCGGCGCCACCTCCTCCCATTCTCTATACACCAATATCCCCTCCAGTTCACTGGAGAAGGCTCGACGCCACACCAAACCCTGGGTTTTGCGACAACATGGTTCCTGGATTACCATGATGTCGACCTTCCGGGCGAGAGTCTTAAGTTCGTCCGTGACCACTCGTCTTCGGCCCATATTGACCTGCAGGATCTGCAGCCTACGCATAGCACGTTCTTTTCGCCTGTACGACCATCTTTTCCAGATGTAGCGGGCATTATCTGGTGCCCGCACAATGTTGGAGATCTTTCCCCTCTCTACCTTGTTCGCTACAGTTTCTGCAGCGCGGTGTCAGTCCCTTCTTCTTTGCCGGACATTCTTTTATCTTATGCCCCGTGCCAAGACACCACTTACACGCCAGGTCCTCTGTGCATGCCTTGGCAGGGTGTCCATACTTTTGACACCGCAGGCAGAGCAAGGGGTCGAGGTAGTCTCTGATGGTCATGCTCCACCATCCTGTCGTGTTGGCTGCGGACAAGTTCATCAGGGCGAGCCTCACTGACTGGTGGACTTCCACCACCCACGTCATCGATAGCCCACCCCTAACAGGAGTGGAGAAGCAGGGTCTCATCCACTCCACCTTTTCCTCTTCTCTGGCATTTCCCAGGCCACTCTCGTCCCACAAGTACCTAACCAAGATCTTCTCATCCCAGTGCTTTGGCACTCCTTTTACTTCGAGGCAGGGCTTCCTCGTCATCTCCAGCTTTGCCTCGAGTCCTTCAGCCGGTCTCATTCTAGGAGTCTCTTGGCCTGGTCTGCACCCTCTGTCCTTATCAGGACCACGTTACCATTGGTGACTCTCACCATTTTGGCAGAGACTCCTATCTGCTTCAGTTCCTCTTAGGATGGGAGATGCTCGGAGACCACCCTTCCGCGCACACATAAGTGGCAGTCTCCTCTGCCTTTCTAGGTACCTGCAGGACACTGGCAAGGACCCCGGCGAACGTTAACTTGCCCTTCTTCTTCTCTTTTTGCTCCTCCTTCTTCCCTTTCTTTTTCTTTACCAGGACCCAATCCTCCTTGCCGGCATTGTGCTTTGCTTGGGCCCGGAACCGCCCTGTACACCTCATCATCCTCGCTTGAATCCTCCGTCATGTTCCTGCCCCGGCATGTGGGGTTCTCACTCCCTTTCAGGGGCATTGGAGCCAGGGCAGCATTATGACATTTTGGTACTGGTGGCTCTTTTTTACTTTTGGGTTTTTGCCGCTTGGTCTTCTTCCGTGGCTTGGCCTCACTGACCCTTTCAGAGGTAGGAGACACCTCACTCCCATATCCCTGCAGCACTTCCCCCATCGTCTTGACTATTTCTACAACCTTATCGGTGATGATGCTGTAGAGCTGGTCGGTGTATAAGGGTTCCCGGACCACCTCCCTAACTACACCAGGGACGGAGCGCCATTTGGCCTCTAGTCCTACAACAATGTCCCTGATTTCCCCAATTTTCTGATTTATGTGCTCCTGATTCTTTAAGCTGACCTTTGTGTTAGTCAGGTACCTCTATAGCTATGGTTCTGGCTCTATAACGAGGAACTGTCTTCCGAAAAGGAGGAATTGTCAACTCTACCCCTCTTTTTCCTCTTTTCCTTGGGTCTCTGTGGGCTCATTCACCTCCCCACACTCGCATCTGTCATCGGGAAGTCCGATTCGGACATTGAGGGTCCATCCACATCCTTCTCGACCATTAAATTCTCCTTCGATGGCCACCTACTTTCTTTATCGGGCGTTAAAGTCACCGACAAGTCCATCGATGACCCTTTTCCATCTTACTCCATCGTTAAAGTCTCCTGATTTACCATCGAAGGCCCGCTTCTTTCTTTGCCCACCATTAAAGTCTCCGGGATTATCAAACTTCTCTCTTCATTTCTGGCCATGATATGGGCCCCAGAAGGAATATTTCAACTTCCCTTGATTATGGACCTTCCCCTCTTGGACAAGGTGCATGGTGCGACACCACTCCAACCACTACAGGAACCTCACTCCAACACCCAATTTATGTTATAACTTCAAAAATCTATAACTTACCCTATGGTCCGCCGATTGGGTCATGTAGGTATTCGTTTTTTTCAGCTTTTTGTGCTCTTTACGATTGTCTACTGCACGATGGGATACGATGACTTTTTTAAGGTCATGTGGGGTGAAAACCACCTCGTGGTCCCACTCTTTCCTTAATTACATAAAACACTTCTGTACCAACGTGGCACACTCCAATTCTCAAAAATATCCCTCCAAGCATTTTAATACGAAAAAAAATTAACAAAACTCACTGGACATGTCCTCTCTACTCGGCAGTCAGTCGACAACTACCCTCTCCAGACTGCTCCTCTTACAAAGATACGTCCTTCGATATTAGAGGGCATTGATACCAATATCCACAGGAGTATCAAGGCCATCATCGGGCTCCCCACTAACACCTCGTTGGCGATGCTGTATGCACCCAAGAGGTATCAAGGACTGGGTCTAATCCGCTGTCAATGGGAAGCTCCACTGCAGCATTGGCCCATTGCCCAGCGACTGTCGAATGTTCCAGATGCTCTATTCCAGTCTACATTCAATTACGAATCCAAAATCACGGCATGTGGCAATAGACTGAGAGTGGATCAGGGCTACCAAAGTGTGAGAGCTGTACAGCAGTCTTTGTGTGAGAATTCTTTCGAAGAATGGGCCAATTGCAGGTGGCAGGGAATTGGTGTTCGCCATTTCAAAGATATCCCGAAAGCTAATAGATATGTATGTGAGAAGCAGGTACTCTTGGGATCAGAATGGATGAATGCCCTGAAACTAAATACTAACTACACACCGCTGTGTGGAGTCCCAGGAGCCAGTGGACAGCAAGGAGAAGTTGGGTCCTTCTGATGGAAGGACACGTGCCAGGTTGTCGAGAAAAAGCAGGATCTTCGCTCTCGCTGAGTCTGACTTCCCTCTCCTGATGGAGGAGGAGAACTACCCGTACTTCAGGGAATTCATCTACGGGGGGAGGGAGGAGGTCGGGCCAATGCACTTTACGTTGGGAAGGGTTTGACCACCCGGAATCGGCAAGCCACCAATGGAAGATGATAAAGGACAGGGAAGAAGCAGAATGAGATCAGGAGGGCTGGACTAGGCTGCGTACTGTGGTGCTGAAAACCAGATGGATGAGGACCAGGCATGTTGGACATACTGGACGGATGCTGCTGGATAAGGTGTAGCCCCATCTTAAGGCACTCAACCGAGTGCTGGGCTGCACCTCGTTTTAAAAATAATTATTGTCCCCAAAAATTAAATGGTTCCACCAAATAATGTTGTATATATTTATGAAAATAAAGATTAAAAAAAAAAGATGTTTATTGGCAGCAGTGGCATTGGCAATCCTAAGGCACTACCCCACTGTTGCCGAACCCCGTATGGCAGCAATGCAAGGAAGGGGGAACAAGAAAAAAAAAAGTTGGGTCCTTCTGTCACAAATGCGGCAGAGTCTGAAACACCAGCCTATGTGCTGGGAAAATGCCCCAATATCTCCTTCCTTATAACACAGGCACAGGGTCAAAGAAGAATTGATGAAGTTCCTGGAAAAAAAAGACTCCACCTGCTTCGAGGAGGTTTATTTCATTGACACCGACGGATATGTAAGATACGCCGATATTGTTGCATTTACAAAAATCGGAGGCATGGTTCTGGTCCTTGATCCGATGGTAAGATTTGAGAGTAATGACCTTGAACAGGAAGGTGGAGTGGAAAGGGAAAAAAAGGAAATATATGAAAAATGCATCTCTTTCCTTAAGGAAAATTCCATGAGACCTTCGGAGAGAGAGAGATCACCATGAGAGGGCTCTGATTTGGATCTCGCGGAACAATATCAGATAGAACAAGAAGCTTCTTAGAAGGCCTAGGTGTTAGCATTGGGGATATAGCGATCTTTGCGGAAAATATTATTTTGGACTCCCTGAGGATCATACATCATCACCTGCATGGGAATCAGCTTAGGATTATTCATTGTTTTATTTATTTATTTTATTATGTGGACCTGTCGATTTGTGTGTTTTAACTTATTATTAAATTATTATTTTTATTTATTTTTTTAAAACTTGTTTATCCAGTCAAGTATTACTTTTAACCAACTTTTTATTGTATTTTCCTTTAAATTTATATATTAGTTTTGTTTTGGTAAAATGTATTTATTTGTTTGTTTTACTGTAAACTGATCTACTGCTGTGACTATTATTTCTCTGGTTTGATCTCACACATTAATGTCTAATAGTGAATTTGTTAGCGGGTCACTGGGAAGGATCTGAGAGGGGAGGGGGAATTTGGGAGAGTAAATTTGTCAATCAAATGAAATAAAAATTGTAAAATGGAAGGGACAAGAAAGGGAAAGAAAAAAGGAATACATTGAAATATTTATATTTAGTATGTAGATTGGAATTGATTATAAAAGAAAACTGTGGGGGAAAAAAAATGTTTTCTTCCTTTTTTTATTATATCATGTAAAAATATGTAATTTACATATGTCCAATCACGGATTGATTAGCTGATAAGCTGTGTAATGTAGCAACCCGAAGTATTTGGGCAGCATGGATGAATAAAGCATTTCTCTCTCTCTCTCTAATGCCAAAAATGACGAGAAACAAAAAAAAAAAGAAATAATAATGATAAAATAAAATACAGAGTGTCGTACAGAAATGACGCACGAAATACTCTGATTAATTGAGTGACTAGGACTCCATGTGAAAATAATAGTTTGAATTAACTAGTTTCAAAATATATATATGCCAAAGAATGGCGAAAGACAAAATAAAAAATTATAAATAAAGCCAAAGTGTAGGCTTGTTTCAGAAAATATATAATGCCTCAATAAATTATAAAGTGTAGGCTTGTTTCAGAAAATATATAATGCCTCAATAAATTATAGAGTGTAGTTGATTGATTATAATTAATTTAGTCAATTGATGAAGAAAGGAGAGGAATGATATGAAAATGATAACAAGTTCCAGAGACGATCGTAAGTAGAACCTAGCAGAAGACAGCTGTGCTATGCATCTACAATCAAGAGTAGACAATAATGGCTGGATTTCCTTGGCTGTGGCTAACCTCATAGTTACCTCCTCCATTATAGATAAGACACTTAAACAGTATACTGATGTTTCAAATGGTTAAGCTTGATTTTAAAGTGGTTAAAGTAAATTTAATTGATAAGTGTGTAAATAAGGCTTTATTGTCATTCTTTTTCGTTCAGTGATAATATAGTATGCTTGTTATCTAGAATTTACTGAGCTATTCATTGGGATGTGATATAACTGATTTTAAGGTGGTCAGTTTACATTTCAGTCGTAATTAAATATAATACTATAAGTTTTATAAAAATTAAAGAACTATTTTTTATGTATTGTGCAGTTTATAGTTGGCTGATCCTAACAGAGAATTATAGGTTGCCTTGTAATGGGATAAACTGCTACACAGACGGATCCCTAATGGAACAAGGATCTGGAGCAGGAATATGGAGGATGGACATGCCTAATCAAGGCACATCCATCTCATTAGTAAAAACACACCACAGTATTCCAGGCTGAGGTGTTTGAAATAAATGTCTGAGCCCAGAATTTAATAAAAGAGGGCATGAGGGAAAGGCTAATTACAATTTACATGGACAGTCAGGCAGCCATTTATGCGCTGGATATATTGTATTTTGGCTATGTGCCCCTCATTTCCACATTCAAAACACCTTGTGCGTGGACAGTGGGCCACTAAGTGTCCTACTTTTCCGCAACCATGGCATTTTCTGTCCTCACGGTGCCCGCAGCTTCTTGGTTTTATCTGCCTCCTTTCGGTGATAGATACTCTTTCCTTCCCACTATCATGGTATTAATTTCTTCACCATGGAACTGGATTAGTCCTTCATCGATTATAAGCCACTCTCGTCCACCACCTTTCTTCGCTTTCCATACGGGACTCTTCCTCTCTGGCGCTGGCGTCAATTAGTTCCTGCGCGCACTCTACGAAGGAGAACTCTCTCGGCATTCCCGCCTTCTTCCCCAGCTCCTTTGCCAACTGAATCTTTAGTACATTTTTATACTAACATTTTTTATCACTCTTTACTTTCTGTTATCAATTATAATTTTCTCAAATAATAATATTGTCTGGTAGCTTTTTATCAATCCCTGGTTCGCTTATTTATTCTAATCTTTTTTTGTCTCTCTTGTTCTTGCTCATTGTGTCGTAATTTTTTTGTCACGTCACTTCCTTTTCTCTGGTTGGTCTTGCTTATGAACATAATGCCAGACTCTATACCTAATTACACGTCTCAAATTTCAGCCCTTGAAAGAAAACTTCGGGATTAAAACAGAAACATTATAGGCTGCAAGCCGGAGTAAGGGCTCTTGCTAACCCTTAGAAATCTCAATTGTCAATTGCGCATAGCCAAACAGTGTCCATACATGTACCAAAGAAGAGATGTGGGCCGGGGCGAACCAATGGAGATCAATGCCCAACAGATACCATTTGAGATCTTCTTTGGGTTTCGAGGATACCGGCGGGACTATAAGGGCACGACAGCAGACAGAGAGGAAATACTCAATAACCATATTGTTTGAAGAAAGTTATGAGAGAAAGCACAGGGAAGAATCGAATAGGAAAAAAACATTTCTCTCCAGTCCATTTCTTCTCATCTTGCCATCACCACTGCCTCTCTTGCCTGAATGTGGTGAAGTTCTACCCCCACATGTCTATTTATAGAAAGTGATCTTCTTAATATGTGCTAGCTCTTTCTTCTCCTGCACACAACTCTCCTCACTTTGTTGTAGAGACCAAGATGGCTACCCAAGCCTCCTACTTCTTATCTTTGCCACTAGATGGCATCGTGAATTTCTATTCAAATATGAGGGGGCACCTTTCTCAAACAAATTGCCTACCTAAATTAAGCAGGGCTAATTTATAAGAAATAAAATGTGGGGTAAAAGTAAACAAGACGTGATTTGAAACATTTTAAGATTAGAGGTTTTTCAAGATAGTTTTTAGGTTTTTCTATATGAAAGGTATACTGATAATCATGGACAGAATGTTATGTGAAAACGCGCATGTAATGGCAATGCGAAAAGATAAATGAAACAAACTTTGAATATATAATAATTAAGTAATGGAAATAATTTAGATTATTTAATGTGAAAACCACCTAGAAATGATTTATTAGCATCTTAACACTATAGATTTAAGAAATAGGGGAATCTAGGAAAATAACGGGAAAGCATATGCTTATAAAACACGTATAGGAAATAGTAACAACAATTGATGCATAAAGTAAGACAGTAAATGCAAACTTTAAGTGCATGTAATAAAGCAAATTAAAAGGAAATAACTAAACGCATAAAAATACAAAACAAAAGTTTCACTTCTTAGAAAACCTGTTGTGAAAATAGAAGTTTATAACCTATGCAGAGAAAAAAAAGGGGAAAGAAAAGAACAATGCATAAAACAAGAAATTAAAGGTGCACCCTAAGTGCATTTGATCGAGAGAATTCCAAGAGGAAGTAACAAAACATGAAAATACAAAACAAAAGTTTCCCACTTTGAAAAATTGTGGTCATTTGTCAGGAGGTTCTGAGGACCTTGTCCAGCAATAGACAGCTGTGTAAGTTCCTTTGTCAAAATCGTTTTATTACAAAAGGAGATGAAGCTCAGTTTCATATAGTTGCAAAACATGTTACCTAGATCTTGGCCATTAGAAGGTTGCTGTAACATACTATTAGGGGGTGGTCCCGATATAGTATGGTAGTTAAGATTAGGAGATAGCTGTACCCCATCTTCTGAATTGGGTAAAGCAGTTATATCTTGTAATTCAAATTGTGAAGAGTTCATTGGAGTTGCAAAAGGAGTCCTTTGGGCAGCTCTTTATCGATACTTGCTTGCGACTCAGTGAAGAAAGAGGATGTAGCAGAGCTGGGTAGGCAGCATGTCTATCCCATGAAATATTCACAAACATTAAGCTACAATTGTAAAATACATATAATTATAAATGATTGATATTGGCAAAAATGCTATTTTGAGATTATTACTCAGTTTCTGAAATCTCTTAATCTTTTAAATTTTAATTGTTTTTACAAAGCAAAACATATATGCTCTCTTGAAGATGAATAAAGAAAGTAAGAAATGCGAGAGTAAGGGTATAGGAAGAGAATCCAGACTACATTGAGGAAAAGCCGCTAGAGTGCAGGTCGGCAAAAGACGTTACAAAAACAGAAATCTAAAAGTCAAAAGATCATAGAGATAAAATAGTCAATGTGAGAGTAAAAAAAAGAAAAAGAAAAAAAATTCACTAACATTTCTTGATCTCCTCATCATAAAAAAACACCAATAACACTATATCCACCGATTGGTACACAAAACCAACTTACTCAGGAAGACTTCTAAATTATCACTCCCAACATCCTTACCATCAAAAACTAAACACAGCCAAATATTATTCTTCATTGTTTTTCTCTCTCTGATTCCCAATTTCATGATAATAACTATCTCCGCATTAAACAAATCCTCTTAAACAATTTTCCTCACAAAATCATCGATAAACACATTTACAATTATAAAAATCGTACCCCCTCTACATCTAATTCACCTCTATCTCTTTCCATCCCCTTATACAGATCATTACCTTGTGGTGACAAGATTAATGTCTTGAGCGGCAATAGTTGACGTTTGCAAAGAGAGTGTTTGAAATGGGTTTGCCACAGTCGAAATTATTATCAACATTTTTATTTCTTTACTATATTTCTTTTAAATCTATTTTTAATTATAATTCATTTAAAGTTTCATTATTTTACATTTGTTTCAGTGGCAAACCCATTTGAAACCTCTCGCCATATGATCAATTAAAATTAATTATGAAGAACTTGTGTGTTGTTATCTAAAAAAACTGAACGTTTATGCATATAATAATTGTGATTGTGTTTTTTTAATTTTCAAGTATGAACATTGTTTTTTACGATAATAAAGACCTAAAGATTCATCTTTATTATTATATAATAGAAACACGCACTAAAGTGGTGACCCCGAACGTAAGTTTATTGTTTATTTTTCGTATTAATTTTATTGAACTCTAGTGAATGGGCACAATTTAATCGCCCTCCTAACCGGTGAGGAGGAGCAAAAGGAATTAGTGGAATCGGCGAAAATACCCAACGCATTGTCTCGGCTACCCACATTTTATAGGGAAGAACCTGACCTGTGTTTCATACAAGTTGAGGAGGTGTTCAGCTCTTGTTATATAGCTAATAGTAAAACTAAGTTTCAGCTGATCATCGCCCAACTGGATTTAGCGGCTCTAAAGCAGGTTGCCAATCTTGCCCGAGACCCCCCTGCCACTGACCCATACGAGAGGCTACTCTCCATCTTTGGGCCCTCTGACCACTCCAGAATTACGAAGTTATTGGAGGAACAGAGGCTGGGCGATCAACGGCCATCACAGTTTCTTTGAGAAATGCAGCAATTGGCCGCAGGTAAGGTTCCTGCAGATATGCTCAACACCTTATGGCTAAGAGGGTTAACTGAGGGAATGCAAGCAACCTTAGCCGCCACAGATCACACGGATTCCACGAAGATGGCACATATTGCGGATAAAATAGCAGAAATCCAGCAGCCCTCAAGTAATTTTATTATGGGCAGTCATTCAGCACCTGCTTCTTCAAGGATGGAAGACATTAAGGTAGCGATTGATGACCTAACTGCGGAATTAGTCACTCTGAAAACGCTAATGGGATCCAGGATTGGCCGCTGCGATAACAGGTCACCCTTATCATTACCTTTTCTTTCAGATAATATCCATAAACACTTGCGTTCTTCTATCCCAAACCTCCGCCTCGCCTTCAAAGCTCATAACAAACTTTCTTTTATTTACTCTCATCTTAATAATCCCATTCCTCCTCAATACCGTTCTCACGTTGTGTACCGTATCCCTTTTTCTACTCCTAATTGTAACGCATCTTATATTGGTGAAACCAAAAATTTACTCTAAGACCGCATAACCCAACACAAGTATTCCGTATCTTCCCGTAACTTCTCTGCTTCTAAATTATCTGAACATAGTTTATTTTTCAACCACTCTTTTGATTTTGATAATACTTCCATTTTAGCCACCGTTCCTAACCATGATAAGCGACCGCTATCAGAAAGTATTTTTATACAATTAGAGTCTTCCCCCCTTAATCACAAAACTGACAAACAAAACCTGTCCCTAGCCTATTCCCAAATTATTAATTTATTAAAACAGCAGTAATTTTATACACATATACATTTTTTTTTTTAAATTATCCGTTTTACAAACCCACTACATATTTATACATTTTAATATCTTTTGGCTCTCATAACTTTACATTTAAATCTTTTTATACGTTTTAATCTCTTATTAACTACTTTATCTCAACGTTCGTTTTTTGACCGTTGGATTTCTGTTTATCTAATGTCTTTGATGACCTGCACTCTAACGATTATTCATGTAATTTCAAACAGTTTAGCAGAAATCTCTGCCTACAACTGTAAGTTAATTTTTTTCTCTCTTATGTTATCTCTTGTTTCTTCATTTCCTATTCTCTATATTTCTTCTTATTTTTTATAACATTGTTTTTACATACTCCCCATTAATATATCCGTTTTTACACACCCTTTATATATTGATACATTTTTTTACATAAGTATTATGATACATAAGTAGTATTAGAAAAAAAATATAGGGTAAATATTATAATATGATAAATGAAGTATGAGAATACATTAATATTAAAATAAAGACAACAAAGGCCAAGGAGAATGAAATCCTTACCTTTGAGAGAAAGTTTCTTTAAAGAATATTCGGACTAGTCAAGGTTGGTGACCATGGAAGAAAGAAAAATACTTGTAAAAGCATTTTATAAATGAAATAAAATATTAAGACATATTTTATAGAGATATACTATTCAATTTTTATTATCTATATAAAATATAAAGAGTCGACCTCTTCGCTGGACGCACAACCTGGATGAATATGGATGATACTGATATAATACAAGACGAATGCTGTAAGGAAACCTCAATGCTACAAGTAAAGGACTGCTTAAACTCAGATGGAAAGATTATGTCACACAGGATCAGATCATCTGGCAAAAGCTTAGCAAAGAGACCAAGACCCACATTGGGCTTTATTGCCACGGAAGAAGGATTGTCCACACAGATACATCACACATATAAGTTTAATGGATCAATGACTGTATTCTACAACAAAAAAAGACAATAATTTTATAAAAGACTCACAGTGTGCTTGCTGAGTGATTTCATAGGTTTTGCTAATAGCATCAAGATTCCTCAAAACTTCAACCATCTCAGGTCTATCTTTTGGTTTAGATGATACACAAGCTAGTCCGAGAGAAATTAATGCAGAAAAAGAAATACCATCATCATAACCAGCTGTAATATCTTTAAGTTCACTTCTGTTGTCTTCATCACATGATTCCACTACATCTTTCTAAAACAAAGTTTCATGTTAATATTTGCTAAAATAATATTTTGCCTATTTAAATCAAATTTTTCAATACTTCCCATTGATGTATGGGCTGTTAGGAAAATATATATAGAATTATCATTTCCTTAATCGTGTATGCTGAAAAATGATCTGTTAAGAAGTTTCATATTGCTCAAATATTTAAACTATACTTTTATTATCCAAGAGAGGAAATTATCATTGTTGATGTTACCTCTATGTTATTTATCAGTAAATATGCCAGTAAAACTTTGAATTCGTGAATATATAAAGACTATTTAGGGAAAGACAAGAAAGAATGAAAGTTTCAATTACATGCTATGTGAACAGATATTACTTGAGGGAGATACCCCAGTACCAGGGTCTCAATCGATGTAGTATGAAAAAATTCAAGCAAATGATTCCAAGATATTAACTGGAAAATTCAAGATGCTTTTTGTCAATTTATTGGATTAAATTTCAAACAGAATTGGAACTATAAAATGTTTTCTGGTAAAATATACAATTTCAACTGGAGAATAAATAAGAATAATTTTAAAGGCTGTATCTTATCCTACTTTAATAACATAGAATTGTTACAAAATCAACAAAGAAACAGTAATTACAAGTATAAATAAATAAAATCCACATATTGAAATAAGTTTCACAACAATTTTGTTCACGAACTTATTAGAAATAAGATTGATTAAAAATCACAAACTTAATAAAACAATTTTATAATTTGAAGGTTTGAAATATTTTTAGTAACCATATATTTCTGGTTAAGCACTAGTGACAAAAATTCTGATAGACGGAGGAAAATAGTGGAACCCTTTTGGTAGAATGCCTACATTATCCTTTGGTATAAATGAAAATATTTGTCTTTTCAGCAAAAGGAAAGAAAGGCTAGAATACCTTCATAACACCTAGGCAAAATTTGAAGAAAATTATAGATTATACGTTCAAAACTATAGTGAGTTGACATGCAATGACCCATTTCTAAATTATATAGCGGAACCCCTGGAAAAGGCTGAAGAAATCCATGTGTTTTTCCGAACCCAGGTTCAGAACCACTGCTTTAGAAGTTAATGCTAGAATTACTAATTTATACTTAAAAGGCTTGAAATGTTTGTAATACTGAGCCATATATTTCTGGTTAAGCACTAGTTCCAAAATTATTTGCTTCCTTTCTATAGATGAATCAATAGAAATTTAGATGAATCTTGAGGGACAATTTAGAGTAATGCTAAAGGCATCTTAAATCTCTTCATTATGACTAAAATCAGCTTCAATACAGTTTATTTGTAATTATAATTAAAATTTAATTTTTTTCATGGCTTATGGAGCCTGCTTGTTGCCTGAGACTTATGTTGTTCATTTATAATTTTTGACCTTTATAATTTATTGGAACAGTATTCCAAATAAAATTGATTTTTTTATGGCAGACTTTGTTTAAGTAACCCATAAAAAATTAATTCTTATTATTATTATTATTAATTCGGCTCCACAACTTGATGTCGAGTCCTGGCCTCCTGCATCAGCCTCCACCAATCAATATGATCTTGTGCATCCAGTTCCTCACTCCCATCATGGTCATCGCATCACCACTCACACCATCACTCCATCGAAGGCGTGGTCTTCCTCTGTGTCTTGCTCTATGTATTAACTCGGTCACCATTTTCCTTGGCAGATCACTCTCAGCCATCCGAGCAACATGCCCTGCCCATCTCAATCTACTGAATCTCATAAACTGGACAATGTCTGGTTCCTTATATAAAACTTTGAGCTCTTGGTTTGTTCGACGTCTCCATATCTGGTCAACCTTGACAGCTCCAAATATTTTATGGATAATCTTCCTCTCCAAGACCATTAAGTTGTGCTCACCAGCCTTGGAGATAGTCCACGTTTCCGAGCCATACAGAAGAATTGGTCTATACAGCACGGCTCCTAAAATAGGGACTGAGGCCATAATAACAGCGGTTGGCACATAGGACTCTTCGTTTAATTTCGGAGTCCACAACATTGTCTTGGGTTATGAGCGATTCAAGATACACAAACTCGGGAACTTTTCCAAAGTTATATTCTCCGATCCTGATTTCTTCACCAGGCCTGTGGATTTCCTCTGAAACCGTGTATTTGGTCTTTTCTGCATTCACTTCAAGCTCCATTTTTCTTGCTGCTTCAGCCAATTTCATAAATCCATCAGAGATAGCTTGGAAAGAGCGTCCGGCAATGTCAATGTCAGCAAGAAGCTGAATTGCTCTGCTGAATATTGTTCCGTCCACTTGAATTCCAGATTCTCTAATGGCCTTTTCAAGAGCTACATCAAAGAGGAGGCAGGCCAATGCATCCCCCCTGCCTTAGTCCTCTTCCTGAGACAAATTCATCAGATCTTGGTCCCCAATCTGCACCATGCATCTCACCTCTCTCATGATTAGTTTAACCATTCTAATTAACTTCTCAAGGATGTTGAATTCTCTCATTGCCTTGTACAACTGTCCCCTTGAATGCTGTCATATGCTGCTTTGAAGTCAGCAAATAGGTGGTGTGTTTTAATCCCTTATTCACATCCTTTCTCAAGCATGATAAGGCAAAATATTTGGTCAGTTGTGGATCATCCTTTTTGAAAATCACACTGGTACTGACCAAAGCTCTTTTCTGCAAAGGGGAGTAGATGCTGAAAGAGGATGTTGGACTCCAATTTATATGCACAAGAAAGTAAGGAGATACCTCTATAATTGTCACAGACCATCCGATTACCCTTTTTTTGGACAGATTATGGACTTATTCCATTTTGGCAAAGGAATGTGGTGACCCCATCACCCGG
This sequence comes from Halyomorpha halys, assembly GCF_000696795.3. Lineage (NCBI taxonomy): Eukaryota > Metazoa > Arthropoda > Insecta > Hemiptera > Pentatomidae > Halyomorpha > Halyomorpha halys. The sequence continues at coordinate 271,620 of NW_027114055.1, forward strand.
TCCTAGCACCGCAATCAACCACTGGTCCTCCAGGTTGGAGGAAACAACATCTATATTGACACACACACATTAATACACTGATGTCAGCACACTACATACATACACCCACATTCAGTACACAAAAGCACATTCAATACACACCCTAGGGCCACCTTCCCTAGGTAGCCGCCCCGGAGGAGATATCTGTCTGCAGGCACAAAGGTGACAGCCCCACTGGCAGACTAGGGTACGTAGTCTGGGTTGATAGCCCCACTAACCGAAGAATCAAATACATCAAGAAACCTAAAATAGCCTCGAAATCAAATGGTCAACAAAGGAAACAATCCGGCAACATCAGGCTCAAATTTAACCTAGGATATTGGAATGTCCTGTCACTCTACAGACCCGGAACACTAAAATTGCTCTTAGCACAGATTGAAAACTACCATCTGGACATGACTGCTATCCAGGAAATCCGGTTGATAGATGGCATTATTGAGAGGAGATGTCACACAATTTACTACAGCTGCAGCGAAAGATCCCATGAATAAGGTACAGGATTCATTATCAAGGGAAGATACTGACAACAGGGTTTAGAGCTGTAAGTCCTAGAATATGCGTGATAAGGATTCAAGGAACATTCTACAATTATTCCATTTTAAGTGTACATGCCCCCACAGAAGCCTCAGAAGATGTAGACAAAGAAGCCTTCTACGAACTCTTGGAGAGAACTGTGGATGCCTGGGCACAATATGATATGAAGATCATTTCAGGTGAATTTAATGCAAAGGTGGGTAAAGAATCAATATTTCAGCCAACTATCGGTCGACATAGTCTGCACGAGTTAAGCAATGACAATGGAGTAAGACTTGTTAATTTTGCTGCTTCTCGTGACCTTAGAATTGGAAGTACCCTCTTCTCCCATAAGAAAATCCACAAAGGAACATGGAAAACACCTGACAGGTCAACATTAAATCAAATTGATCATATCCTTATTGACAGTAGCCATATTTTTAATCTCCACAGTGTGAGGGTATTTAGAGGAGCAAATGTGGACTCCGATCACTTTCTAAGTATTGCACATGTCTATGCACGAATAGTACTTGGGAAAACAAATACACCAGGACAGAAGCCTAACCGATACTACATCAAGAAGCTTAAGGATCCAATAGTTCTCGATCGATATGAATCAGAGCTAGATAGGCGTATTCAAGAAGTTGATGCAGTAGAAAATGATATAGATTCCATAAGGACTAAATAGTCAGAGGCTATATCAGACACAGCTACTAAAGTACTTGGACTACCAGAGAAGGACTTGAGATCCCCGTGGTTCAACGAGGAATGTGAGAAGGCAACAAGCACGAAGAATGAAGCACGCCAAGCCATGATTCAGCGAGAGACGAGGAGGAATGTTGAAGTGTACAGGCAAAAGCGGCGAATGGAAAACATCTCCACCAGTATAAGAAAAGACAGTGGGAGAAAAGGGAATTGGAAAAGACTGAACTCCTTAGGGGACATAAACAGTATAAAGAGTTTTTCAAAGCAGTCAATAGGAATAGAAAACCTTTTGAAACTAAATCCACCTACTGCCTGAATGAGGATGGAAAGCTGCTTACGAAAATGGTGGATATACTCGCAGAGTGGAAGAGACATTTCTCCCAACTTCTCAACAAAGATTTCCTGGAGGATGATGATGATGAGGAGAGTCTCCATGAAGATAACCCTAGTGATCAATGTATGGAACCACCTGATAAAGAGATTTTGGATTCACTAGCCAGGCTTAAAAATAATAAGGTGTCGGGCACTAACGAATTACCTGCTGAACCACTTAAATCTGGAGGAAGCGAGCTAGTGAAAATACTCCAGAACATTGTCATTCAGATTTGGACAGATGAAGTAATGCCAGAAAAAATTAATTCTTACCACAAATAAAAAAAATGATTTTATTTACAAAAATTGTATTGAAAGATCGATGAATGACCATGTGAGATCATGAAAGGAAGATGAAAGAAGAGTCTTTGACCGCACCTGGACCATCTTCCTTTCATTTACAAGAATCATGTGTAAAAATCAGAGTCCAGTATTCTTACCGGCTAAGTATAATTGCAGTGCTCTTACCTAACAAAAACACAGTATACCTTCCACTAAGCCTGAAGTATTTAAACATAACAAAGATAATATAAAAAATATAATTCAGTCCATGAAAACCATTCAAATGTTTCAAATCATTTAATCCTTGAAATAATTAGTGGCTGATGATCTGCAAGAGTAAATGCAGATTATTATGTAGTATAACAATAAAAATGCTTAGTAAAAAGTATTAATTTTTAAGCTGTTATATAATTTATAAAAACAATTACTAATGATTTATAAGCTGATTGTAAGTGGTTCATTTTATTTAAACTAATAAATAAGTACAGTAAAATTTGGTAGATATCAAGAAGTATAAAAGTAGACCTTCATCCCTTACCAAATATTTATGTGGCCGGGAATCATCATATACTCGCAATCCTGTGGCCAGTTCAAACAATACCTTAAAGAAAAAGAGAAGATGAAATGAAACTAAATTAATATTATAATGCCATAATAAAAAAATATATGTATAACAATGTACTCAACTCGCTTGATTTTTAAAAATGGTAATTTTATGAATATTCAATTTACTATTTATTATCTCTGTGAAGTAAAAAATACTATAAACTAAAATTTTGAAATATCCAAATTTATAAAAAAAAATGTATTAAATTACAATAAACATACATCTGCTAAATAAAACGAGTAGTGTGATTTCCTTATCACATTGAGATTACAAATCTTAATGTTAACATTTAACACATGAGAAACAAATCTTATAAAGCTTAAGGGTAGCTGGAAGAGCAACTGCTGCTGACTCCATGGGCTACTGTAGACTAATAAAACCAAGGCCTATCATAACAGTAAAATAATTTACAAAACTTTAACACAACACTAAAAAAATCATAAACACTAATTTGACCTTTACAATGCTAATAAAAACTATGCTGTTGGATGAAACTTGTTGAGAGTTGAAAATCTGATTCAAAAAACTAGAAAATGACACCAATGACACAGTATACTTTTGCTTGGGTATGCTAATGATTTAGTATTATAGGGAAAGATGAGAAAACTATAAAATTAAATACAACCACATTATAAGAAGATAGTCCGGGTGGGGTGCGGTCAATAAAGGTACAACATAGTAGAAAAACTATTTAATGCTAACCAACATTTTGCCCCACTTTGCAGGGCTAGCCTGAGGTACTGTTCTTCCCTTAGTGTAACAGACCACGTTTCACATCAGTAAAGAACAGAAGGAAAGATAATAGTTTTGTAAATACTAACTTTTAAGTTTCTGGACAGAACCCATGAGCTAAGAAATTTTGATTGGAAAGAAAAACAACAACCCTTTCCTGCCTTTTAATCTTAATTTTATTTCCTCATCAACTTCGCTTGTTCTAGCTACCATAGAATCCTTTAACCTATCTAACTGTTTAAATGTATTTCCCCTTATATCTTTATCACAGAAATTGCTCCCATTTCTACTGCTAACCATATATTTTTGTGTCATCTATTTTGTATTTCAAGACCTACTACCTTACTAGATTTTATCAGCTTAGTTGTATTTTTATTGGAAGAAGATAGTTGACCATATGAAGCACCTTCAGATATTTTAAAATAAAGAATTACCTAAAATATTCAGGCTGAAAAAGAATAAGTTAACCAGAGAATTCAGAGGGCTACACAATGCTGAATTGAGGGAACTGTACCTAGTAAATATAATTCAGGTTTTAGCATTGCTGTGAATAAGATAGGCATGTAAGGTTGAAAGGCTTAACACACAGATTCCTGAAATGTTAATTAACACTGAACTGAGGGGTAGACCGAAGCATAGGTAGAAGGATTGCATCAATACTAATCAGGTAGATTTGGGTTTGAACAGGCATCACTGGGCAGATGTACAGAAAGATTGGTGGTATCGGCATCAAACCTTTGAATTTGCTAAGCCTTAATTATTAATATGTCAGGGAAGTGGTATAAGGCTTTGGTATCCAGACCACAAGTACCATCTTTGACCAAAGATTACAGTTTCTTACCTTCGCAACATTTACATTGATGCTATTTTAATTGTATTCATAGCCTTGAAAGCTAAACTAAAATATTTGAGTCTGATCACGAATACGGACAAATCCAAGAATATGGTTTCTGAAGAAACACCCCGACAGAGCGAGAATATAACATTCAGAACTTAAAATTTTGTACAAGCATTTAAATTCACTTACTTGGAGTAACCTATGATAATAGGATATGGATAGATTAATGGTCGCCAATCAGTGTTAATTTGGAATGAAGAATCTCAATTACAGTAATTTAATCTCATAGTAAACATAAACAATTTTGAGTACCTGTGCTGTGCTTACCTATAGATCTGAAACCTGCACTAAATCACATTTAAAATATCAGACACTTCAGATTTTTGAGAGAAACGTCCTCTGTCAGTAGCAACGAACCAAAAATGAAACATATGACCTATTCAGTGACATAGATATCGCTACAGTAATAAAATTAAGTCTATTTCTCGGAGTAAGTTATATCTCCAGAATGCATTAACATCCAATTTGTAGGATACTGATGATAACCATGGTACAGACATTGAATGGTTAGCAAACCAAGATAGAGATGCTTGGATTGTGAGATAAGGGATAGGAAAGTAAATGGAAATGACCGGATAACATTTGGAGTTTACTCCCTATTTCAGGGTTTTTAATACGATTGTTTTGTTCAGTCTGTAGATGTGAAATTATATTTAGATATCTAGATCAACCCTTACTTCAAGAGTTTGAGAGGGAACACTCTGACTAAGTACACCCGTTTTATGTGGATCTGAGGTCTTTTATTGAAGGCAACCTCCAGCAACTAACTCATGCTGCAGCACCTAGACCAAGGCACAATCAGCCTGGTCAGTTGAACAGAGTTACCTCCTCACTGCACACCATGAATTCACTGACCAACACCACAAAATCACCTTAGGAATTCCAATGTTTCATTTGTAAAGAGGCTCATGTGATAAACGAATGCCCAAAATTTTGTTCTACTTCTCCAATTAATAGATTAAACATGTTAACGACTTAGCCAGGTTGCAGAAATTGCTTATGCCCAAAACATAAAACTTACCAGTGTACATCCATCTTCACTTGTAGACAATGTAAGGTAAGACATCATTCCATGGTCCATCTATCTACTCCTAAAACTGAAGGTAATCCACATGTAGGAATCCACTTCAACTTCATCTACCAATGCTAAGAACCTGGCTATAGCATTGGCTAGTACGGATTCATCTGCCTATAAAGTACTGTTGGGAACTGCACTAGCATAAAATAAAGGACCATAGAGGTGTGGCTCCAAGATATTCGTTTGGTCTAGGACTCAGGAAGCCAAAACTCCTACATCACATCTGATTGTGCCAAACGTTTTTAGCTTACATCTGAAAGGAATGACTGCCAGGTATCCAGTTTAAACAACACCCACACTCCAACTCCAGAAGGTGTGATGTACTCTGCAGCCTAGAAACTCGGGCCATCAGCTCATGACCAATGCTTTTGTTATTCCAATCATCACAGCCTCACTACCTCTAGAACCTATACCTATATAAAAATAGAAATCAGGAGTGTCTTCATCACAATCTGGCAGATCCGGAATTCAGCACCCCAGGCACAGTAATTTTCTTCTCGGAGCAGATCTCTTTCGGCAAGTAATACATACCTTTCACCACAATCATTCTTCTTTATTAGACATTGTTTTTGAAAAGGTAATCATGGGACCCATAGCCAAAAACACTAATAGATCAATTTGTCTTCTTTATACCAAGTCAATCAAAAATCTAGTTCAATGGTTTTGGGAGATGGAGGAAGTTAGTAGACCTATTCCACTTCCTAAAAAAGACAAGGAATTTGAAGAGCTTTTTAATGAAACAACCTAATGAGACCCATCTGGGCGTTATGTGGTTGCACTACCATTCCACTCATCCGAATCTGATTTAGGTGCTTCAAGAATGCAAGCTCTCTTATGCCTTTACTCCTCTGATGCAATTAGAGTGGTTTTTGATGTTTCTGCCAAAACTGGAAGCTTTAGCTCTGATGCACTGATGGATACTTGCGAACTTAAAACCATCACATACTGCTGGAAGTCATCCCCATAACAAGCCATGTGGATCATTCATCAATTGATTGAGGACGATATCCTAAGGCATCATCTGCTCTCATCAATAATGTATATGTTGATGACTTTGTCACCAGTTCAAATGACATCGCTCGCACCATAGCCCTAAAAACCAATTAAAGGAATTGCTTTTGAAGGGTTGTTTTCATTTATCGAAATGGGCCAGCAAATTTACAGCAGTGAATGCGGAAATGGATGAGTCCAGTCAATTGCTGTTGTCAACATCCTTGAGACCACTGAGACATTGTGGTGGAGGTATGCATCTTCTCAAGACAACCCTGCAGATTATAGATCCAGAGGATTAGAACCGACACAACTTGTTGATCATGCATTATAGTGGGCGGGACCCGAATGGATATATATACCACATCATCAAAGGAAAACACCACAAATGAAAAACACTAAGTTGTAAATATTCAGAAGAGATCAAACCTGCTTTTATCATGCTTATCACCATTTCCGATGCGTCTGAATTAATAGCTTGGACGGAATGTTTCTCTAATTATAACAAGCTCATTAGGTCTTTTGCTTATGCTTTAAGATTTACCCACTTATATAGATGTCAGGATACCTCAACAGCATTATCTGAGAATTGAATTGGATTCTGCGCTCATTAAGATAGTGACACTCATCCAGGAACAGTATTATCCTGAAGCATACAAGCAACCAGTTGTCTAATCAGTTACTGCACTTTAAAATTTTCCTAGATGAATGGGGAGTTTTAAGGGTGGGTGTCAGATTGGAAAATGCTCAGCTTGCCAATGACCAAAGGCATCCAATTCTTCTATCAAATCAGGCACACTTTACTGTACTTCTGGTAAGGTACTATCATCGGACATCACTTTGTATTGGTTGCACTGCCCTTCAGACTGTTATCCAAAGAAAATTCTGGATTATCTCCCTACGCAAACTTTGCCCCAAGGTAAAAAGATTAAATCTAACATGCAGAAGGCTCTCCAAACCTACTTTACACCCTTTGATGGGTAATTTTACCACCAACTAGGTTTTCTGAAAGCAATAACTTTCATATTGTAGCAGTTGATTTTGTGAGACCATTTTCAGCACATGATAGTTCAAGGAGAAGGTCACCAATCATCAAGTGTACATGTGCTTACTCATCTGCCTCTCAACCAAGACAATCCATCTTGAGTTGACACATGGTTTATCTACAGAAGCATTCATCAATGTTTTTGATAGATTCGTAGCAAGACGAGATCCTCCATTCATGATGTTATCTGATTGTGGCACAAATTTTGTTATTAATTTTGTATACAAATTCTGCTAACTATTATCAAGAGCTGACTGATTGGCTAAACTCTGAAAAGACCAAGGAAGATCTCACCCACCTGCCATGCCACTCAGTTGGGTGTAAACTGGGATTTTAATCCACCATGGACCCCTCACTTCAGAGATTTATTTGAGGCTGGAATAAAATCAGTAAAAACATTTCTTTACAAGCTCTTTGTTAGCAATTCATTCACCATATCTGAATTCTCCAATGCCAAGGTGGAAGCTATGTTAAACAGTTGACCGCTCTACCCTACATCCAGTGATCCAGAAGATAGCCAATCGCTTCCTCCAGGCCACTTCCTGATCGGTGGTCCATTTAATGCTTTAACAGAACCAAACCTACAAAACATAGCATCCAATCGTCTTTCCTAGTGGCAACTCATCCGTGAGAGAACTCAAACATTTTGGCAACAATGGAAGGATTGGAATCTTAGCAAGCTTATGTTAAGAAACAAGTGGTACAAGCCTTCGGAGAATTTTAAAATTGGGGACATTGTCCTCTTAAGGAATGTTTCATCTACCCCTTGTTTAAGGCCTTATGCTAAAATCATTCAAGTTTATCCAGGATCTGATGGTGTTGTCCGTGTTATAACTTTGAAAACGAAGGCAGATATCCTCAAAGACATGTGAACCAAATGTTGTCCTTACAAAAACTGTTGCAAGAGTCGCAAGAGGAAGAAGTTACCAGCTAAATATCGCCCACCTTTCATTGACATTCGGCAAGTTCGGAATTTAGGTGGATGGAATGTTCAGGCCACTTTTTGTTCCATTACCTCAATTCGATAAATTCCAAACTCACGTATTTTCCCATTCATTTTACTCCTGACCACCTTAAATCATGCTCTCTGTGAATGTATTTTAGTAGTGTAAGAATCTTTAAGTGAGTTGCTACTAGCAGAGGTAATTCCTATCTACTGCAGTGGAACCTCTTTGGATTAGAGATAACAGTGTTAGTGTCTAACTTACCTAGTATATGCAGTGCGTCAGTTTTTATTTATCTCTTTTTACCCTCTATCAACACAATATTTAAAACCCAAATTAATTATCTGTACAACCCAGCTTATTCTAGGCATAGTGTATGGGTGTCTCTTGGATGACCACGATCTGGCCCCAACAATATATATGAGGGTAAGTCGATATTTATTTTAGTTTATGTTGGTAGCACTGTTGCTTTGCATTTATCATGCATAATTGTTTATTTGTTCTTATGCTGATGCTAATTTCAAGCTGCTAGGTTAGTTTAGTTATTTCTGTTAATCATGGCTGCTCCGCTTTCTATTTGCACCAAAGAAGAACAACGTTCAGTGATCTGTTTTTTGTGGTCGGATGGTGTATCATGGGTCGAAATTCATTGAAGACTTTATGAAATCCATATTGAGCCCCTCAGAGACCATTTACACCCTCCGTGAACTCATGTAACCTGGGGGAAAGGATTTTCTCGAATTCCTTACCCATAGTATCTAATAAACAAATTGGTCAATACTTTGATGGGTCATCCAGTCTTCCCTTAGCCTTTGGAATAAGTATAAGGTGCTGTCTCTCCCAAGGTTTCGGAATTAAGCCTTCATGAATGCAGGAATTGAAGAGATTGATGAAAACATCCGGCTTTTAACTTATAATAAAGGAAATGACCTGGGCAGAATAGCCTGCAAAAGTAACTTTAAATTAATGTGAGGAAGAAATTATAATTGAAGATGTCCTTGAGGATGGTTAAAATGGCAGAAATGTTGGACTGGTGAAAGATAAAAAGTGTTGAGACAAAAAAGGATACAAATTTTTGATTTATTTAATAATTAATATCTCTTTTTACAATTTATTTAAATCTAGGTACAAAACTAACCAATTTCATAGAATCTTCTTTTGATGATTTTCTTTATCTACTTATTTGACAAACCAACACTTGCTGTAAACAATCTTTCAGCAAACAAACACTAACAAAACAAAACCTTGGTTCTCTAAAAGTTTTTTACTCACAATCCACCGAAGTTTGTTGTTTGGCGATCCAAACAAAGAATCCTTTTTTCTTCGTGGGTGACTCTCCGATGTCTCCTTTTTCAAGATGTTCACCCTTGAGCTGGAAAAGAGATGATAAGGTCCTACTCATCCAGGAAACATCATTCCCCGCCCGCGCCTTAGCAACGAATGTCCAAAAACCAGATTTTTGTATTGTTTGCAGATAATGGGGATGTCGATGTACTGTTCTCATACAGTATAGTAAAGGAGATCCTGAGCAGCTTCACAGTGGTTCAAATTCAGCTGGAGAATCCTCATCTACGATTTTGTTGAACTTGCGTTATGGTTTTTACTCAATACTGAACAGAAAGCTGGACAATTACTACTTCCGCTGGGATGATCAGCATCTTCCTTTCCTGCACATAATGCGCATTGAGGTTTCTGGCCACAATCAGTAGCTTTGTGAGCTGCTTGATCACAGTTTCGACATAAGGAGGTCCTAATGTCAAAGATCCTTTTCAACACAATTCCGAACTATGTGTCCATACTCCCAGCAACGGAAACACTTTGGAACTCTAAATCTTTCCCGTATACGGCTACCAACCAGGCATACTTGTACCTTACCTTGAGCCATAACCTTCCTAGCCTGTCTTTGTGTGTGTGTGCCATTACATCTTTCAGTGTGATAAAGATATAAGAGCTAATGGTTTCCCGAAATAATTTAAATATCTAATAGGTTAAAAATTAATGAAGAAAAATTTATGGATTTGGGACATATGGAGCCAAGCAGAGATAGGATATTTTTGTTATATAAGATAACTTAATATTTTAACTAATATTTGAATAATAATGATTAAATAGGTTTTTATTATTGTTTTATTGTTTTTCAAATGTGTACAAAGAAATGATTGATTTAATTTCAGGTTTGTGAATCTGATGATGTCCATGAGTATTCGTTAATATCCTTAAAACTTGTTCAATTTAAAAAACTTTAAATCCCTCCATGCAGAAAGCAATCTGTTCCTAATGAGAAACCCAGTTCCTAAAAAATAATTACTGCTCCCTCTGTATCAAATAGTGTACTTTCCTTCCTTTAACATGCCCTCCTTCCCTGACCAGTGAACCCCTTGCAGCACCACAGTATCTAAATTGTATTTCTTAACCCCATTCGCGACCAATTTTAACCCACCATCGGAATTAATAATTTTTATATTTCTACACTTAAATTTCTAATTTTCAAATAGTCCCATGAATCTTGGGAAGACCCGAACGGAGGATTAGTTTACCTCTGGTTAATGAGTGTTTTATCTCTGGAGGATCCATGACTGTGGTATTTTGTGAACTAAAAATTTGTGAGTAGGGTGATTCAATCCTATGTCATACCCTCAAGCAAGCCTGGGGGTCGCTGTTATAATTGGTCAGTGAGTCCACAAGACTTGGTCAGGAAGAACTTCCAAAGAATTTTCATCAACCATCCCTACATCCGCCCGCCACCCGTGGGATGCTCCCCTACGCAGTAATAAGCCAATACAAGGACCGCTCCTTGACATAAAACCATTAATTGAAATAAGGAGAATCTCTTCTTCATGTATTTTCTATAGCTTTCATATTCTTCTACGAGAACAATTATTCTTTCTTAAAATGATTCTGATGAAGTTAGGAGTCTAGACAACTCTTTCCACTGGTGTTTAATAGGGTTACAGACTATAAGAAGTTCACTTGGATAAAAGCTTAAGGATTTTATTTGGATAATTGCTTAAGGAACCTTAGCCAAAAGGTTAAGGAATCTATTTTTTTTTTTTTGCCCTTTGGTATAGATGAATGTGTATTACAAACTAGACTCTTAAATACAATATAGAATACTTTTAATGTTTAATGCTTTTAACACATGGTATTATCAAACCTATATATATATATTTTAAAATAATTGTTATACATACATTTTTAATAATTAACTCACCACTCCAAAACTGTAAGTATCAACTTTGATTGAAAACTTTTTAGCTCGTAAGAATTCATCTGGTAGATAAGGTCTGGTACCATGAACTTTACTAACTTTAACATGAGTATACTGCTGAAGAGGCCCTTCTCTAGCCAAACCAAAATCTCCTATTTTTGGTACGAGGTAGGGGTCTAATAAAATATTAGCACTGTAATAAAAAAAAAATTTCATTATAATAATATATAAAAAAAATCTCATTAACTTGTATCATTCAATAAGTAATTTATGATTTCTCAAAGAAAACATATATGGGTGATTCTAAAAACAAAGGCTTCATTTTTTGGGCCAAAATTTCAAGCAGACAAACCTTCTTTAAAAATTCCTCAATTTTTCATGTGGCTCTCTAAAATCATAAAGAACAGTATACGATGCAAAATAGAGCTAAAGTGACTTTCTTGGAGTCTAAAACCCAATTTTTTAGATTGGGGGAAAAGAAGTTAGCTGCCATCCACAGATGGAATGCCAAATGTTTCCAAAAGCAGAGAATGCGACCAAACCATGTTAACATAACCAATTTGAATTCAGAATGGTATTAAGGTATGTAATAACTTACATCATTGGCTAAGTTAATAAAACAAACAAACCACAAAGAGATGTTAGCAGTTATAAACAATGCTCTCAACCCAATTAAACCAAAAATTAATTTTTAACACCCACCATACCAAAGGAGCCTGCTTGCAGGAATCCTGGGACTAAATGTCTATATTACATGTGTAGGAATATCAAGTACTTATACTTATAGCCCTTAAACTTCAGCACATTGTAATAGTTATCAAAGTAATAGTAGCAAAGGAGCAAGAATGATTGTCTTCAATGATTATTAAAATTAAAATTTTACTTCATCCTCTACTTAAGACTTAACTACTAAAAACCATATAAAACTTATTATTACTAGAAATATATTATTCACTCCTAACATCAATATTTCAAACCTGTTGAAAAGTAAAATTTTAAATTCACTTTGGATACCTTTTTATGTCACCGTGAATTAATGGTTTATCACCAATAGTATGTAGGTATTGTAAACCTCTTGCAGTTCCTGTAGCTATTATAACACGCTGACTCCAAGATAAGGGTTTTGTATCATCCTAAAACAAATGCAAACATCAGTTTCATTAAAATTAAATTTTAGGTAATAATCAATGAAATTTAGAGATTCAAGTGGTTTTTAAGGAAAACTAGCATGATTTTAGTTTAATTTAACCATACTCAACAATGGTGAAATGTAGTATTAGATAAAAACAACAATTAAGAAATTGGTATGTTTTGTAAACTCTTTTATTACCTGATCAATATCAAACATATTCTGAATACACTAAATCACGTCCACCATCTCTCCTCCAAATCAGACCTGTTCTCGTAGCTCTGCCCATATCTGCTCAAGAACACCACGATTCAAACACAATATTTTCTGTTAGGTCGAGGAGGCAGAGCACCTATTTTTTCTGGTCTGTTCCAACTATCTAAATGAAAATCCTGTTGTCTAATTGCACCACTCCCTCAATCATTCAGAAATCGGGTTCCCAGCTCACTTTTACTCACTACCCGAATTATATAGTCTGGTCCAATTATCTAAAGGCACCTTAAATCTGATAAAACTATATAAATTAGCAATATTAAAAAATAATGAGGGTGGTATATACAAAAAATGAATAATTTATAAGAAAATTAAAATTCCTATTGGAAAGTAGTCAATAAATTCACATGGAAATACCAAAAACGGTACTATCAATAAATATTCTACAGTCATATCAGCTACTAATAAATATATACATACCAAAACACCTTGGTAATATGGAATGATATCAATAGATTTTATAGATAATATAAGTCGACCAGTCACTTAAGCCAAAAAAAGGTGCTAGCTTTTCGGTCATAATAATTTTTTAGGATGTAAGAAATCATAGAATCAATGAAAAACAATTCAGCAAATTCAAAATCCATATGGCAACAGACCAATAGGCAAAACATAGAAATTTTCAATAAAAGGAAGATGGTGCAGTAAAAAAAAAAAAAAAATTAAGTAGTAAAGAAACTATTTATTATGGGCCATTATCACCTATTTTACAGAGCTTTATCAGGGCTAAAAAATGATACAAACAACTAAAAATATGTTACAGAATAAGATAATAAGATGACATGAAATAAAAGTAAACTAAGGTGAGGCTAAAAAAAATGATTTAAAAATATGTGAAAAGTTTTACAAAAATGAACTAAGTAAATTAAAGAAAATAAAAATAAGATGTACAGCAAAAAATATAGACGAGAAATAGAAAAATAATTAAATACATAATGAAAAAGAGAAGTAATAAAAATTAAAAAGTAAATAAAAGAGAAGTATAAAACAAATATAATGATGAGTCAATAGTTTTTCACTTAGTTATACATATAAGATACGTGATAGCGGGTTCTGAACTAAAAAAAAAAAAAAAAAAATAGGAAATAAGGAACGAGAAAATACACTCATGGTTGCTGATAATAGACTGGTTTATTCTATCCAGTAATCCTATATTTATACATTCTCGAGTTGTTGACAGAGGGAGTTAGGTATTAAGATTTATATTACAGACCCTGTTAATATAACTCCCCCCAGCCAGTTTACAATTCCTCGTAAACTCAAAAACAAAGCAAGTAATAAAATTTTAAAAAATCACAAAAGAGAAATTTCCGACAAAATATTAAACAAAAATATGTACTAAGTCAAATTAGAATCTTATCCACTCAATTTACACAACTTCTTATTTACAACCTACACTAATCACTGTATCTTCCACCAACTCACTACACACAATTTCCATAGCTATGTACATCCTAGTGAAACAAAACAAATAAATAAAATATATACAAAAACAACAAAAAAAAACTTCTGCTTCGGTTTTGACGAGGAGGGATCCCAGGTGCCTACAAAGCTGCTATCGCTGGGTACCTTAGCTGTTCAACATAAACCGTTCACTTCTTCTTCGGTTCCTGTAAGCCTTCAATAGTTACCACATTGTGTTCTCTGATTGTAGTCACCCGGAATGGTCCCTCATAGCGCAGGGATTCCTTACTCATGTTGGACCCCAAACAGCGATATACAATCGTTCCCATTTTGACCTCCCCTAACACGTCACAGAGGTTCAAATTCTACCGCACGACCCGTTGAACTTTCTTCAGCTCAGTTAGCTATTAAGATTTATATCACACACCCTGTAAATATAACTTAGAAATATATATATAAGTTACAGTCTGAGTCAGCTGTTATTTCGATGTCAGCTGACTGAGGGGATCAGCTGATTGAAGGTATATAAGAGATGTAGTGAACACAATAAAGCTAGTATTTTACAGCAGTTCAAGTGTGTTAGATCTTATTCCTTCTTCTCTTTTTTTGACATTTTGCTTTCACCAATACTTAACTGGTGCCGAAACCCGGGACTTTAAATACCAGAGTAATATTTACTTTAAAGAAGATTTTTTTTTTATCATAGTTTTCTCAGCTTTCAATTTTTTTTCTATTCTCTCATTTTTTTAAAAATAATGGCTGCTAATGGCAATGGTATCGTTAGACAAGCAGTCTTGAACTTGGAAGCTTTAAATCAAAATGGGGTTCAAAACCCACCCCCTGAGCTTGCTCCACTACCGGAAGTTTCTCTAGTGGGAGCCCACGCCACTTGAGTGGGTAAAAGTACGCACATCAACTGCCCAAAACTTGAGGAAGGCTGTTTCTGACCTCGAACGATTTACCGGAGAAACAGGAGAATTGAGTCACTTCATAAAAGGGGGTGACCGACTAATAAGCCGAATTGAAGCAGTCTATCGAAAGTCTGCTCGATAGTGAAGATGCGGAGGCTTTAAAAGAAGCAGTCGTCTGCAGAGTCAATAGGAGCATCCTAAATCAGATTCAGGCTGACGAAGAGACCCCTTGGAGAGTTATTAGATTTCAGAGAGAGAGCGCTCGGGTCGGAGCAATTAATCAGGCTGAGGACTGGAGGCAGAGGCTTAAGAGGGAATATGAAGATATTTTTTTTAAAGGAGACCTGCTCGGGACAACTGGAAAGACAGTACATGAGATCACACTGAAACAAGACATATATGAAATGGGTCATCAGAGATATGTAACTTACAAAGTACAGCAAGGTAAGATAGGGTTGTGTTTCCTTTGGACACTCACATGATGAGGAGAATCAAAAGTCTAAAACTGTGCAGGCCCAATATTTAATTTTCCAGGCTTGATGAAATCATTTACCAAAGGCTAGCAAATGTTTTGTTTTCAGACTTTAATATACAAATTAATCTTCACATGGACAAAAGAATAGACAGTATCAGCAAAGATCACGATGCATATACTGATGAAATATATAAATACAGATGAAAATACTAGACCTCAAAGAGCTAGGACTCATAAATTAATCCTTACACCAAGTAATTCAATGTTAGGATTGTGCTGCTTGCTCACCAGACCTCACAGGCGAGTCGTGTCTCGTGGTGCAGTGAAATACAGAAAAAGTTCTAAACTGGAAAAATAAATAGTATAATGACAGGAGATGAATAACTTTGCTTTACTACAATGATATGCTTCTAAGAGATCTCCCACACTAAAGCTCAGAGAAAAGTGTGGGTGTATGAAGGTGAGGATACCTCAATGTCTGTCTATAAATTCAGATTTGTAAAGAAAACAATAGTGATGGTATATTTTAGTGATAGGGGCATTGTAGAGGGAGTGGTGCTAGAAATACAGAAGATTATCACAGGAAAATGGTACATCAAGGAATATCTTTCTAAAATGGAGCAAGCCCCTCCACAAAAAAACTTCATCCGAATTCTAGAATCAGTTCATGGTTCCTTCACCATGATTATGCTGCTCCAGCACATCATTCACACATTTCACATTCAATGTCAGATTTAATACTTAGATACTCCTAGGCCTAAGAGTTTTTTCACTCCATATTCATACCTATCAGGGGAGGAGTAATGATGGGTACGGCCATTTTCCACAAGAAATAATTTTTAAGATAACAGTTTTAATTTAATTGCATAGTAACATCACTAATGAAAAAAAAGACTTTGTTATTTTTAAACAAATACTTTTTTTTTTAGTTTGCACTCCCTGGTACTGCACAGCCCTAGGCCAGGGCCTAGTTGTAATAATACTGCCCTGTTCACATTTACAACGAACTCTGAATACTTTAGGGATTACTCCACTACTTCATGTAACAAATCAAATTTGACATAAATTCAGAACATACTTACTCTGCATAGTAATCTATCTTCTAAAGAGCCATTTGTCATATACTGATAGACTAAGCAATCATGAGAACCACCAATACTGTATCCATATAATGGAAGAATATTATCATGTCTGTAAGAATTAAGACATCTTAATTCACGTAAAGATTGTTTCCTATGAGTTTTACAACTTTCATCCATCTCTTCTTTCTGAAAAATGAATCACAGATACATAATATCTAATATAGGTAATAGAACAATATATAATTGTAAAATTAAACACTTTTTTACTGAATTAAATAATGAAAAACTGAAGCTCCATCAATTATTCAAAAAATTACTGTCATAGTAATGAAGTATAACTCTTTAAAGTAAATTAGTTACTAGTCATTAAAATTTGGTTTATTAATTTTATTAAGAGATCCTTTGAAATCTAATTTCCATCTTGCCCACACCCCAAAAGAGCAATACCAAGGAAAAAAGTTTCTTGATATGATAATTTAGGAGAAGCTGGTAATAAACTAACAGCCATATAGTCAGAAGCTAGTTTCTCAGGGCACCCTGACTCGCCTATTTGCGGTTGTTACCAAGGAAAGGAGACCCTGGGGCGAGTACCATTGATTTATAATATATATAGGTAAAACAAGTGACATTAAACTTTTTTACATATTTACAAATTTTCTGTTCTGAACTGTTCACCATGTTATAGATTGTAATTTGTAAGGAAATTAATAACATTTAAAATTGGTCTAAACGTTTTGCCTAAAATACACTTGAAGTGAGTAATTGGGGACAATTTGTTTTAATCGGAAAATGCAAAATAGGGAGGTCAAACTAACAAGGGAGGTAAAACTTGGATTTTTTTAAGAGGGTCAATAAATCCAACACACCTGAAAATCAAAATTATTCTCTTTTGTAACCCAAAATGACTAGGCTAATATTTCTAATGAACCCCATCAGAACACATATCATCAATGTCAGACAACACAATCGTCCCATCAAGGTTTTGGTTGAGCTCGTGTATATTTACTGTACCATTGATCATTGATATATTGAGCATTCTTCTTTCTCTTCCTTTTCAAGCCATTCATGGCACAGAAGGGCCTAAATCCAATGCTGCCAGTCTTCTCTGTCCCTTGCTTCATTATCTACCTAGTCCTCCAGTTGTATTTCTGATAGTAAATCCTTGGGTGGCTATGTGATCTTTTACCAGTAGACAGAATGACTTTGATTTTCATTCTGGGTTCTCACACTTCACCCATTCAACAAACATGGCCAAACCATTTAAATTGTCTATTTTTCATGATTATATTTAATGGAGGTACCTCTCATCATTACCAAATCCTTTTGTTCCTGTACGCAGGAATCGCAGTTTCATCTTGTTTTTCCTGTTGCTGAATGTAGGAACTTTATCTCAGCATCACTGATCCGACTCAATTGAGCATTACCCAGCTCTTGGCATTATTTTATATTACCCAGTCAATCCGGACGACTGGATCTTTGGTCCTCCTCTTCCTTCTACATCTATACGACTTTTCATCTTATCACATCCCTTAAACCCCATTTAATCCAAACAACTTTTATTTCTTAAATGTTTCCCCAGATAACCTAATCTCTACAGTCCTCAGGTTCAGAACTAATCATTACGGCCTGACCGAATTCCTGTGAAGATTATCAAACTTTGTCTTCCCGTCATTCTTTCTGTCCTCCACATTTATAACTTCTCCCTTCAAAATTCCATTCTTCCAAAGCCGAAAGTCTTGGTCCAACCATCAAACAAAGTACCTTCTCCTTCAGTTTCTGACTTCCAACCAATATCCATTCTATCTAATTATTCCAAGCCACTTGAAAGATTAGTCCACTCCCAACTTAATAATTTTCTCGAGCAAAAAAACTCTACTTAACCCTATCTAATCCAGTTTTCATTCCCAACATTCCACACAATCTGCTTTATTGAAAATTTTGTAAGACCTCCATAGACAATCAGCAAACTTTAATACCAGTTCTTTTTGATTTTTCCAAAACCTTTGACTCATTTAACCATGAGATCATCCTCACTAAACTTCAAAACCTTTCTATATCAAACAGTGTCTTGAACTGGTTCCTCTCCTTCTTGTCCCCTCATTCACAAACAGAGATCATTCCAAACAAATCTCCTTCCTCTCCCCCTCTTCTATACTATTGCTTCTATTCCTCAGGGGTCCTCACTTTCACCAACCCTTTTCTTCTTTTACAGTAGCAATCTCAAAATCTACATATCCTTCCGTCCCTTCGAGGTGCTTGAGGCCAACTAAAGGATACAAGAAGATATAGATAGCATTAATGCATAGGCATTAAACAACATTTTAATATTCAATGCTGAAAAAACTAAGGCCATTTTTATTGGTTCCAAGCGCCTCCTTTATTCCTTCCATTACTTTTCCTTAACAACTAATTTGTTTCTCCTTCACAATAAAAACCCTAGGAGTCACCTTCAAACAACACCTCTCTTAAAATAATCATACTTCCCAGATCACACAAAAACCCATAATTGAACTTCAATTACAATAATACCAGGTCATTCAAAAAGTCCTGTCGTTTTTTTGGGGGAAATTATAAATAAATAAATATTTTCAAATAATCACCTTTATTCATCAAAATAT